>NW_011336591.1:0-11842 GCF_000735185.1 Notothenia coriiceps | reverse complement strand
TCTATAGACGCCGGAGGCAGGCAGCGTCAGGTAAAAAAAAGTGATTTAGCCTTCCCAAACCTGAGCCTCACGCGCCGCCTATGAGTATACATATATCCAATGTCTTCAAGTTTCAAATTCAAGGCTTTTATTGTAATTAGTGCATAGCTACAGTGTAATTATGACGAGGTGATTGCTGGCCCCCCAGCCGGGCCCAGTCCTCCTCCTACTCCTCCTCCTCCTCCTCCTCCTCCTCCTCCTCCTCGTTGCCTGAGCTGAGCTGAGCTGCTGATAATATTAATACATTTGTAAAGCGCTTTTCCTAATGCTCAAAGACGCTTTACATCAAATCAGAACATAAACAATACAAAGAAAACTAAAACCATAAAGTATAGTCCTAATCCAAGTGAGGAGTAATGATGGAGTCATCAGAGCTTGTGTATGAGGCGGATTTACAGCTGAAGTCCCTTCAAACCTAACCTCCTGGGTATCTGGCCTCAAACTTCACAAAGCATTTATTCACTTACTATACTGTAATATTAATAACCTTAAGCTTGTATTTTCTTTATGTATTTTTTCTTTATCTACCATTGCTCTTTCTACAATATTCCAATTCAGCTCAATCTTCTTTTATTATAATTTATTTTTGTATCTTGAATACTTTTGTTTGCAAGCTTTAGGTAACATGAAGCTGTCTTTGTCTCTTTTCTGCTGTAACAATGTACATGTCCCCTCTGTGGGACTGACAAAGGGATTCTGATCCTGAATCAACAGTCAAGGCTCTGTTCTTTTAAAAGCACTTTTAGTCATGTAGTCAAACATTTGTTGTACCACTGCATTTAATGTAATCAGAACAGCTAAATTGCGTAAATAAACAATGACAATCAATTATTTCATTTTTTCTCTTTTGCCTGTGTGCAGGGGAAGCTAACAGCGAGTGCGGTGGGTCAGATAGTGGGAATGCAGTCTGAGGAGATCAAACAGATGGCCTCTGAGTATGCAGAGAAGGTGAGCAAGCACCACTGTGACATGCTGTACTGCAGGAACATAAGACGACTCTTATTATGAGCTGCTACCACCTGTACTTTAGAGTTTTCAGAGAAAAGCTTAATTAGTTCTGTTTCTATTTGTATCTTTACCTCGTGAAATAAAGCATGAAACAATACCATAAAGCATAACATAAATCCTGTGTCTCAGTGACATGTATAAACCCACTCCGTCTTCCTGAGCTCCCCCCTGCTTCAAGATTCAACTTTCAAGGCTTTATTTTCATTAGCACAGCAGCTACAGTGTAGAGATGAACAACTGAAGTCCCAGGCTCCTCCAACAGAGCTACATGAATATATAGAACATAAAACAAATAAAATAGATCAAATAGTGCAAGAGAGTGTTTTGAGATGTGCAAGTAATACAAAAAAAATAGTGCAAGAAGTGTCTATATACAAGTAAATGAAATGTATGATATATTAGATAAATCATTAGCAAAGGGCAAACAGATGAATGTTTACGGATGTTCTTAACAGAGTTCAGGTGTTCTGATTCAGTCCACATTCTGTTGTTAGTGAAGAGGCAGAGACTCTCTCTCCATTCAGAAAGAATGTCTAATGTAGTGAGCATGTCCAGTCCTGAAAATACTCCCACTTTTTCAACTCAATTTCTTCTAGTCAGGCGGTTATTTCAGCTTGAAGGGACAGAAAGAGAGACATTCAGTTTTCCATTTCTCCTTAGCTTCAGTGATGTGGCAGACCGTAATAGAAATACTCAGAAAGCAGTTCCTCCTGTTGTAGCCAAGCTCTGGCTTTGGCCATATTAAGATACTGCTGTGTATTAAAAGCTTTTTTAAATGCTATTCAAACCATAATAATGATAATAGTTTTGGTGCCTTAAAATCCGTATTATCATAATCGTAGGAAGGAAAAATGTTGACCCCTCAATCTCAACGAAACGGAGCTTTTCAAATCACAAAGAGATTTTATTTTTTCCTTTCATGCTTGTGAAGTGAAATTGGTTACTGTTTCAGACATTTTTACAGGCATGTTGAAACCCAGCACACTCACTCCAGCGGCTCGTGAGGGCCTCAGTTTTCCTCTGTTAGCCTTTTCTGGTTGTTCTGTGCTCTCCCCTATGTCCCTGCAGCAGTCGGAGCTGACGTCAGAGGAGCGCTCGGAGCGCCACGGCCCGCTGCAGCAGCACCGCCGGGCCGTGGCCTCGATCAACAAACAGATCCAGCACCGGACCAAACAACTGGAGGAGGTGCTCCACTCTGCTCTCACACCTCAGCATCACAACCACGGCCACTGTGACCCTCAAGGGTCAAATCTGTACAGGAAGATGTATTTGTTTAAACATAGGGCAAAGGGACAATACATGCAGTACTTCTATGATATATACAGACAGCATTTACTTAGCAAGTAGAACACAAAGTATAAACCTCATTATGATGCAGCAGTGATCAGGGAGGGACGCTGTCGGAACTATTAATGATACGTATTTCATTGTTTACAAAGCTGAAAGTCAAGCATGCAGAGGTGAAAACAGGCTGTGACGATGCCAAGAGAAATCTGGTTGAGGTAAGACCATGCTGAAATGCTTGCAGCCAACTATTCATGAACATCTGTTTGCTTGTACTTTATTGGCAAACATGGAACAATGTAACAGACAGTAAAATATGATTGCAAGTTGCTTTCGAAGCACTTCACTCTTTCAGAGGAACCTGAGTTTTGTTATCTGATGGTTATTGTTAAGGATCTTCATTTTGGATTTTGAGATGGAGCCGACAGCACATAGTGTCTCTAATAACATACAAGAAGGGGATTTCAGAGCCTTTTGATAGACATTAAGAATATCATTGATCACACTACAATCATCAGTAGTGTGATCATCAGGGGGGGTGTTTTAAAGTGGTTTAAGCAGGTGTGTTTGTATGATCCCAGGCTACAGAGTGCTCTGAGAAACTGGACAGAGAGCTGAAGAGTTTGGCTGAGCTGGAGGAGCAGGCTGACAGCAGGCGAGTCACACACATTATCTCTGACTAGTTTGTGTCATTGGATCCTCATGGCCTCTGTGATTTGGGTCGGTGTATATTTCCTCCTGTCTGTCTGTTCATTTATTTAGGAACTTGAGCCTCAGGAAAGAAACATTTCAAAGAAGACTTAGTAGAGACTATAAGTGAGGTTTAATACACAAGTTGGATATCTCGCAACCAGTGGTTGTGCTTCTGGCACTAGTAGGAGAACAACCCAGTATGAGGAGTCAAACGTTCATTACTATTTATTGAGCACAGTTGCAATGAAGCCATTCAAATGTTAACATAATGCAAAACCCCTTTTAATGTTGAGCATGGGATCAATAAAGTATACAGGACTGTCTCAGAAAATTAGAATATTGTGATAAAGTTCTTTATTTTCTGTAATGCAATTTAAAAAAACAAAAATGTCATACATTCTGGATTCATTACAAATCAACTGAAATATTGCAAGCCTTTTATTATTTTAATATTGCTGATTATGGCATACAGCTTAAGAAAACTCAAATATCCTATCTCTAAATATTAGAATATCATGAAAAAGTATACTAGTAGGGTGTTCAACGAATCACTTGAATCGTCTAATTAACTCGAAACACCTGCAAGGGTTTCCTGAGCCTTGAAAAACACTCAGCTTGGTTCAGTAAACTAAATCACAAGTATGGGGAAGACTGCTGATCTGACTGCTGTCCAGAGGACCGTCATTGACACCCTCCATCAGGAGGGTAAGACACAAAAAGAAATTTCTCAAAGAGCAAGCTGTTCACAGAGTGCAGTTTCAAAGCACATCCACAAAAAGTCTGTTGGAAGGGGGAAATGTGGCAGGAAACGCTGCACAACCAAGAGAGATGACCGCAGCCTTAACAGCATTGTGAAGAAGAGTCGCTTCCAGAATTTGGGGGAGCTTCAAAGACAGTGGACTGAAGCTGGAGTCCAGGTATCAAAAGTCACTGTTCACAGACGTGTCCGGGAAATGGGCTACAATAGCCGTATTCCCATGGTCAAGCCACTTCTGAACTCAAGACAACGGAAGAGGCGTCTGACTTGGGCTAAGGAAAAGAAGCACTGGACAGTTGCACAGTGGTCCAAAGTCCTCTTTTCAGACGAAAGCAAGTTTTGTATTTCATTTGGAAGTCAAGGCGCCAGAGTCTGGAGAAAGGCTGGAGAGGAGCAAAATCCAAGTTGCTTGAAATCCAGTGTGAAGTTCCCACAGTCAGCGATGGTTTGGGGAGCCATGTCAGCTGCTGGTGTTGGTCCACTGTGTTTCATCAAGCCCAGAGTAAATGCAGCTGTGTACCAAGAGATTTTAGAGCACTACATGCTTCCGTCTGCTGAAAAGCTCTATGGAGATGAGGAATTCATTTTCCAGCATGATCTGGCACCTGCCCACAGTGCCAAAACCACCAGTAACTGGTGTACTGACCATGGCATTACTGTCCTCGATTGGCCTGCAAATTCCCCTGACCTGAACCCCATAGAGAATATGTGGGGTATTGTGAAGAAGAAGCTGAAAGACACCAGACCCAACAATGCTAATGAGCTAAAGGCCGCTATTGAAGCATCCTGGGCATCCATAACACCTCAGCAATGCCACAGGCTGATTGCCTCCATGCCACGCCGCATTGATGCAGTAATCCGTGCAAAAGGATTCCCAACCAAGTACTGAGTGCATTAATGCACTCAGTACTTGGTTGGGAATCCTTTTGCACGGATTACTGCATCAATGCGGCGTGGCATGGAGGCAATCAGCCTGTGGCATTGCTGAGGTGTTATGGATGCCCAGGATGCTTCAATAGCGGCCTTTAGCTCATTAGCATTGTTGGGTCTGGTGTCTTTCAGCTTCTTCTTCACAATACCCCACGTATTCTCTATGGGGTTCAGGTCAGGGGAATTTGCAGGCCAATCGAGGACAGTAATGCCATGGTCAGTACACCAGTTACTGGTGGTTTTGGCACTGTGGGCAGGTGCCAGATCATGCTGGAAAATGAATTCCTCATCTCCATAGAGCTTTTCAGCAGACGGAAGCATGTAGTGCTCTAAAATCTCTTGGTACACAGCTGCATTTACTCTGGGCTTGATGAAACACAGTGGACCAACACCAGCAGCTGACATGGCTCCCCAAACCATCGCTGACTGTGGGAACTTCACACTGGATTTCAAGCAACTTGGATTTTGCTCCTCTCCAGCCTTTCTCCAGACTCTGGCGCCTTGACTTCCAAATGAAATACAAAACTTGCTTTCGTCTGAAAAGAGGACTTTGGACCACTGTGCAACTGTCCAGTGCTTCTTTTCCTTAGCCCAAGTCAGACGCCTCTTCCGTTGTCTTGAGTTCAGAAGTGGCTTGACCATGGGAATACGGCTATTGTAGCCCATTTCCCGGACACGTCTGTGAACAGTGACTTTTGATACCTGGACTCCAGCTTCAGTCCACTGTCTTTGAAGCTCCCCCAAATTCTGGAAGCGACTCTTCTTCACAATGCTGTTAAGGCTGCGGTCATCTCTCTTGGTTGTGCAGCGTTTCCTGCCACATTTCCCCCTTCCAACAGACTTTTTGTGGATGTGCTTTGAAACTGCACTCTGTGAACAGCTTGCTCTTTGAGAAATTTCTTTTTGTGTCTTACCCTCCTGATGGAGGGTGTCAATGACGGTCCTCTGGACAGCAGTCAGATCAGCAGTCTTCCCCATACTTGTGATTTATTTTACTGAACCAAGCTGAGTGTTTTTCAAGGCTCAGGAAACCCTTGCAGGTGTTTCGAGTTAATTAGACGATTCAAGTGATTCGTTGAACACCCTACTAGTATACTTTTTCATGATATTCTAATATTTAGAGATAGGATATTTGAGTTTTCTTAAGCTGCATGCCATAATCAGCAATATTAAAATAATAAAAGGCTTGCAATATTTCAGTTGATTTGTAATGAATCCAGAATGTATGACATTTTTGTTTCTTTAATTGCATTACAGAAAATAAAGAACTTTATCACAATATTCTAATTTTCTGAGACAGTCCTGTATGTTATCTTGTGAAGAAATCCCCAAACAAAGCTGTTACTGACCTCCTGTGGCACCATGAAGGAATGGCCGCTCCACTGGTAGAATATGTAACACTGCTGACCTTTTGTCGCTCAGATAGGTGAGTCTTAATGTTCATACCGGCTGCATTCAGACATGACAGGACTTTTAAAGAAAGGACCCTCAATGCTTGTGTACTATCTGGTACCTGTTGAGACAGGGAGTGGTCAGTTTAGAATGTCTAGTTAGCAGTGGGGGGGAGCTCTTTTAATGCGATTATGAGTGTGAGGGATGCTTTTACATCAAATCACATGCTTATGCAGACATGAGACCGACATGTTAGATTGTCATGAGATTATAATGCATGTCTGCTGACTGTGAAATCGTGAATTTGGTGTCAGTGAAATCCCAAATATCTTTCCAAAGTTTTTAAGGATTGGATGCATACTTTTCACATGTCAAATGTATGCTCGGCGAGCAGTATACAGGCTGCTGAAGGGGGGGCCGCCGCTGCTTAAAGGGACAGTCCATGTAAATATGCTTTGTTCTGCTAACAGCTCTCTGGAGAAGCTCAGGGCTTTTGTGACGATGAATGAGAACCTGAAGCAGCAGGAGCAGGAGTTCCGCACACACTGCAGAGTGAGTTCATCAGCACACTAACATGCTCACACTGCTGGGTGTTAGCACCGGAAACAAGTAAGATTTGACTCTGTTAAATGATGATGGAATGTGTATCCAGGAAGAGATGGCCCGTCTACAGCAGAACATAGAAGACTTGAAGATGGCATCAGGACAGGATACAGACGAGGAGAAGGTAATATATATATATTCACTATGCAGCACAGCATATTTGACACACTATAAAACACATTCATTCTAAGAGGATATAATAATAATAATAATAATAATAATAATAATAATAATCACAGTTTGCACTCTATCCCCTCCTCTGTGTCTTTTGTCAGGAGAGGAACCAGCTGATAGACAAACAGTACAACACAGACAGAGAGAAACTACAGAAGATCCGTCTGCTCATGGTAACTTCTTCACATGTAACATAACACAAGATAAGAAGGAACTGGACGAATGAGGTCAAAGCAGCAGATAACAGACTACAGATAAGACTGAGACAAATTGAGAGTAGTTAAAAGAATATTGGTGGTTTCATTTCCTGGTTTGATCTGCCCCAGGCTTCTCTACGGTATCCCTGATCATTATAGTTATAATGCAAATAATTCAGTTTACGGGAGAGTTGTCATCTTGTTTTCGTGGGAAAGCTCATCAGACATGACGCAGACCTGCAGCAGTTATATCTGAATTAGGACATTATTTTGTGTTGCAAAGTAAGTAAGAGTACATTCAGTTATTTTTTGTACTTAAGCACCAGAGCCTTTATTTATTATCACCACCACCTCATGCTTCACGATGTTTCTCATCTGTTACACTTAAGAGGAAAGCAGTGTATTCTCAATTAACTCCATTAATAGCTACAGTTATTTTGCAGATTTAAAATGTACCAGCAAAGCCATATGATCATCAAATACAACGAGGCATTGTTATGACAACCCAGCAGTATAAGAAAGAAGTTATCATAATGCTGGGATTTAGCATTATATTATTCAATATGTCGACACAGGCTTTCTGTAGCAGAATAATCCCCATGTGATGTGTGGCAGCAGGGCTGGGTATCTGGAGTGAAACAAACTACAGTACATGTGGCCTCACATGTCACATCACTGGGATACAGAAAGGATATATGAGACGTTGGGTACACATAGTACCTGTTAGTAAATGCATTCTGTATTAGTTTGTTTTTTTAACTTATTTCTGCTGACTATATTGAGTCAAAGGCTTTTCAGATCATTTCAGTAATAATAATACACCTTTCATTGCTAAAAACAATTCCCAGGTGCTACAGGAAGCATTAACAACCAAAACATGCGGATGCATTCGCTTCAAACATTCATAGACATGTGGCACATTAAATGTGACTTTGGAACAGTTTTTGGTTGAGTTGCCAGAATCAGAACACTCTGAGCTGTGGACTGTGAAAGGCTGAATGCCTCTGAGACAGGCTGACTGTTTTCAGGCTCGCAGGAACCGTGAGATCGCCATCCTGCAGAGGAACATCGATGAGGTGCCGAGCCGGGCGGAGCTCACCCAGTACCAGAAGAGGTTCATCGAACTCTACAGCCAGGGTGGGTTCCTCTTCCTCCTCCTCCATCTCTGCTCAAACCAGTGCTAGAACAGAAACAATTTGTTTTGTTCCTTTCAGTTTCTGCAACACATAAAGAGACTAAGCAGTTCTTCACACTGTACAACACGCTGGACGACAAGAAGGTTTATCTGGAGAAGGAGGTAAGTACCTTCATTGTTGAAATCATTTCCAATTCTATGGTTCTAGTCCAACTTTAACTTTTAACTAAATTCACCAGATGATATGTGCTCTCAATATGAATGCTTTATTTCTGAAGGTGAACCTGCTGAATTCTATTCACGACAACTTCCACCAGTAAGTATGAATATACATCTCTGGTGAATGTTTGTAATGTGAGAGTGGTGTAGCTGATGAGGGTGTAAAGTGAAGGACTGTAACTTGCTGTGCTGTTGTTCAGGGCCATGTCGTCTTCAGCAGCCAAGGAGCAGTTCCTCCGACAGATGGAGCAAATAGTGGAGGGAATCAAACAGAATCGCATCAAGGTAGAACTCTCTGAAAGGATCCTTTCGCCCCGTACAACTTGGGTTTCATTGATTGTTCTTAATGTTCTTTTATTTCTATGATTATGATAAGAATGTACTCACCAAGGTAAATGCTGACATTAAGGAACATGACATGGCGACATTGTTGTTCAGAACAAACAGAGAAACCTTCTTACCAGCGTTTCAACACAAGCTGTGGCAGTGTTTCTTGTGATGCGTGCTTCCTCTGCTCTTCCAGATGGAGAAGAAGAGGCAGGAAAACAAAATGAGGAGAGATCAGCTGAACGACGAGTACCTGGAGCTGCTTGATAAGCAGAGGCTTTACTTCAAAACAGTCAAGGACTTTAAAGAGGTGAGAAGAACATGAGCTATCAGCTGCTGCTGCTGCTGCATTAGTTTCACTGGATACAATGTGAGGCAGACTGTTCACCTGGTAAGAACACTTAACATAGTTTAAGGCTATGTTAAGTAATGGTTAGCTTGGGATTAGCACCCTCAGCGATGTGAGCCGGGTTTACACAAATATAACATATATTATTTGAACATAAGGATTATAATCATACAATTAACACATTATTAATATATCTACCTGTTGCTAATAAGCTTGCATATTAGTAGCATTTTGGCTTGTTATTAGTTATTATAAATCCAGAACAAGAGTGTCCTGAACACAGAGATGTTAGCCTTTGCAGACCATTGACATGCACGTACACCTATATAGCACAGTACTGGAGAGGAAACACCCCCAAAAGCAGAATAGGGCCTCTTTAAAGGACATTGACAATTGATGTGGTACTACCACTTTATGCACATTGAGATCATAATTCATGTAAAAACAGCTGTCTAAATATGAATAAGCAGAAAGAACAGTAGGTTATTGATATGATAATGATGATGATGCTCTTGCTCTTGTCACCAGGAGTGTCGGAAGAACGAGATGCTGCTGTCCAAACTCCGAGCGAAAGGGGCTTCTTAGAGCTTGTTCCACTGGTTCTAAACCCAAACGTGTAATCTACATGACATAAGTATGAGAGCTATACATTCCACTATTTGTTTAATTTCTCTTCTTTATTTCTGATACAGTTGAAAGCCAACACTTAACCACTCACATTCAAAAGCCTGTGCTCTACACGTGCTAATTCCAGCTGACTGAAAAACACAAATTACTTTTATAGGTCAAAAGAAGCTCTAAAATGTTTTGCATGTTTGATGTCCCTCTCCGCAATGATCACAAATTACAAACCAATTTATTAGTATCTACTAAGCCCATTCTTCTCAAAAGAAGGTGTTGAGTGTGTACATGAACAATATTAAGGGGGCACATAATAATCCTATGAATCCCCACAATGTGTTATTGCTCATTGGGACTGTAACGCTAACTACACCTTTATAGCTGCACTCGATACATCCACCATGACTTCATGTGGATCACGTGGGACTGCACTGTGCAACACACACTAGGTCTAGGTTCTTGCTGATGTCATCTTGTAGAATGTTTGGAACTAAAGTCCTTAAATGTTATTATAAGATGTGAGGTTTCCTAGTGTAGCTTTAAACATCAATCATCTTCTAATCTGTTCTTATGTGCCTCTGAAGTTTGCAGACTCCTCATGTCTTAATTACCATGTACAACAAGTATTTAATAAATAAACAAATCTTTCTATTCAGGATTGACATGTGACTCATTTCAGATACTAATGTTCAGTCAGCCACTGCTGATTGAAGACAGCATACTATCAGAAGTCTCCCGTCACATGATGAATCTGTGAAGGAAACATCCTGTGTAGCACCTCCAATCTTGATCACACCAACGTCCTTTTATAAAAATCAGAAGTGTTGCAGCATCATCAGAGATATCTCCTGTTTTACTTGACACATTCTTCTTCCTTGTTAAAACCTGGTGCCTACATTACCCACAGTGCAACTTGGCCGCCAACTTGAATGCCTGAAGTGCTCCTGAATGCCTGTGAACACACTGATGTGTAAAATTGTTGTAGTTCTCCTTTAACAGATGCAGTTACCCTGTTGTTAATGAATTGTTGATGTAACATTTTCAAATGTAATGTTTCCTGATACAAACTCAATATTTGAATTCATGAACAACAATTTTGCCCAGTTTAATACTCTCAAAGGTTTTGCTGTTGTAGCGCTTGGTGCTGGTATGATGGTGGCTAACGTTACCAAACTTTAAAACAATGCACAACCTAAATAAAAAAAAAAAACAGAAGTTCCACTTTAAAAAATAACAAATGTATATTAAAATATTCATTACAACCTTAAGTTAAAGTATTTTGAGTTGTGACGTGTGTGTCTCATCTCGGACATGCACATCCTCTCCTGTTGTAGTTCTTTAATGGGGGGGTGGCATAGTTCCAAAAAAGGGGCGTCAAGGCTAAATACACTGCTCAACATTTTTTAAGGAACACTTGGAAAACACATCAGATCTCAGTGGGAAAATAAATCATGCTGGATATCTATACTGATAAGGGCTGGGTAATGTGTTTGGAACGAAAGCCACATCGTTTGATGGAAATGAAAATGATTAACCTACAGAGGGCTGAATTCAAAAACATCCCGAAAACCAAAGTGGAAAAATAATGCGGCCGACTTGTACATTTTTTCAGCAACTCAAAATGTTACTCAGTACTGTGTATTCATCGTATCCGGAGGGATCTCCTCCCAGATCTGGACCAGGGCATCACTGAGCTCCTGGACAGTCTGAGGCAGGGCCGTATCCACCATTGAGGTCACCGAGGTCCGGACCTCGGTAATTTTTTCCGAGCTGTGTATATAACTAAACTTGTGAAATAACTGCACTAAACTGGGTTCTTTGTAATACTTCCATTTACTGACGATGGGGGCGCTGCAGAACCACGTCGCCTCGAAGAAAGCAAACAGAAGACGACGACATATATCAACAAACCACCGCAGCCCGGACTTGTATCGGAGCAGCGGAGGAGTGATGAGGTATCTAGAGATCTGAGTCCAGCGGGCTGCTTGTGCTTCTGTTCATCAGGACATCATATGGCCAGCAGATCCTGTGTGAACGCTCTACGTTAGTCAGTGGACGTCCGACAACATGCACACTAACTTATATATTGCAGCTATAGGCTATACTTTGTTTTA
>NW_011336590.1:0-4100 GCF_000735185.1 Notothenia coriiceps | reverse complement strand
TAAATGCATCAATCTGGTGTATTTTGAGGGGAAAATAAAGAGACTAGATCTAATGAAACACCTATATTAAACATAACTGTATACATTTCAATAATCATGGCCATAACCAATAACATACCATTTCCAATATGAAAAAACACTGAAACTTGTTTATTAATTTATTTTTGGTTCATTTATAGTTGTGAGTGTGTCTGTGCTCCTGAATCAGCCTCTCCTGTCTCTCTCCTCTCCTCCCTGCTCCTCTTTGAGGCAGCAGCAAATACTAGTTTTAGCTCTCAACAAGTTTTAAAAGTGCATCTTGCCTTTTTTCACCTAGTTAAGTTTTTATTTATTTATTCATGCATATTTTACTAATCACTACCCTCTCAAATGGAAATACGTGTTTTCATAAATGGTGACCAAACCGTTTGAGACCCGCTGAGAACTTAGACTAAGTTAACTATCTAAACACTCAGAGAGTCCTTTACATCACCTGAGCTGAGGTTATCCCGAGCTTGAATGACACACAGAGACCAATCAAGGGCTTTGATTTATGATCTGCAGTGGCCATGTCGGCAGGCCACATCATGTGGACAGCCAGTCACCCTGTGTGAGGCAGGCCACTTAACAGGCCAGAAGGAGGCGAAATCAGAGCAAGGGAGCGAGGGATCATTGTCCACAAGTTAATCGATCGCAGATGGCGTCGTGGTCACGGACGAATACAAAAAAAATTATTTAAAAAAAAAACTAAATGGGTCGCGAAATATACTTGGGCGGCCGTTAATATACCTGGGCGGCCCGCCCAAGTATAGTCTATGTGTGGGAAACCCTGGAGCTCAAACACTTTCTCTCTCACGGGTTTCCCACAAGGACAGTACCTTTTTATATCCGGCTTCTTTACACATATTATCTCCAGTACAGTGTTAGCTCAGAGTGTTAACGTTGGTTGCTAATGTAAACACAGACCATATTATTTCCAAAACACGTCGCGCATTGTTTCTGATACAGCGACTTTATTGATAGAGGACGATAGGTTGGGGCAAATCTGGATCAGCTCCGTTGTACCCCCGTTTTTAGAGATGTGGGTAAGGAGGAAAAGAGAGAGGGTTGTATTTTGACTTTGTGATTCTCCTTACACATCGGGGACACATATTTATGTACAAAAGACAACCAAAAGTGCATTTTGCACAATAGGTGACCTTTAACACTGGGGGGAGGTAGGGAAACTTGCACCACTTTCAGGAGATAGTGAATTAATTTTTGTTACTAACTGCATCTGAACTGCGGAAATCCCTCTTATTATTGTTTTAAGAGATGTTCATAAATGAGTGTTGATCAAGAATTTTGCGTGGGATGTAAAAAAAATGGCCTGTTCCTTCGATAAAACCAAAGCGCTCAGTCTCACAAGCCACATGTTCTTAATTTTTACTTAATAAATGTAATAATTTATTCCATTTTGTGACACTACCAATGACTACTTTTAAGAGCTATATTCCACGATAATAAAGTGTATTTCCCAAACTTTACAGAAAGAGTATATAGGGATGGCACAATTGATACAAAATTTAATAAAAACTAGTGCAATATCAAAATCGCAGTAGAGGCAATATTTGGCAAAGAAAAATATTGGATATATCTGAATGAAGTATTTTGGAGCTTCAGAGAAATCCAGGGCTCCAAACAGTTTCCTGGAGTCTTATCGCAATCCTTGTTTGGTACAGGTCCTCTAATAAAAGCATTGTAAAACGATGCACAGTGATGACTTGGGTATTAACCATTACATGATACTTGTTAGACGCTTTTATCCAAAGCGACTTACATACTCAATACTGTGGGCAATCCCCACAGGAGCAATTTGGGGTGAAGTGTCTCAGGGACACAACGACATGCTGACTGCAGTGGGCTTCGCACAACCCACTGCACCACACACCGCCTTGCACACCAAATGCTTTATACTTGTCAAGTTTACATTAAATACATTTATGTATTCATGGTCGTGGCCTGTCAGTTTTACTTCTCATATTCTCAGGCAAATATCTCATTGATTATTGAGATGAGGAGTTATGCCATTTAGCAAAGCTGTCATTATATTACAGCAGATATAACGTCATAAAGCCTATGCACAAAATAGAACTTCTGTCTTCTCAGTTTTCTTTTTTTTAATGAAAACTACAACCATGAGTGTTTATAGTCCTTAAAGTTATTATTGACGCTTGATAAACAGTTCCAGATATCTTCAGAATATCTTTATTAGTCTCACAGAGGACATTTACATTGTTACAGCAGAAAACAGCCAAAGACAGCTTAATCTTAGAGGATTTCCAAACATTAGTGTTTTAAGGCCTATGCTAAACTTGCTACTGTTACTTAAAATGCCACAATATAATATATTCAACCCCCTTCTATTGTTTTTGTTTTATTAAGCTTGAAGCATTTAACCAGAAGGTGAAGCAGAGGGTCCCACAGCCAGCGAACTTCCCATCGCCTCACACTGATTACGAAGGTCAGTGCACTAAAGCCTGACAACACTGATTGTTGACTGTGTTTTCATTGAATAAAAGATTGAGAAATATTTCTGATTGAGACTGTCTCTGTTTACACATCAAGTGAAATGTCTAATATAACCCTCCAATAATTGATAAGTACCCATTAATGATTTGACATGTATTATGTTTTGTTATATTTAGCTCCTACTAGGGCTGCTCGATTATGGCAAAAATCATAATCTCGATTATTTGGGTCAATAATTGATATCACCATTATTAAAAACGATTATCCATTTACTTTGAAAACATCCAGTTATTGAGAAACTAAATGTGAACAGTATGTTTTTAACAGTTGAATACCCTGAACTTTAAGTACAACTCAACTGAAAAACCAATAAAAAAAAATTCATAATGATAATCGTAATCGATTTGCGTGGTTTTTGTAATCGTAATTGCGATTTAGAATAAGATTTAATTGAGCAGCCCTAGCTCCTACCAACAAAACATCGCAGCCTATTTTTCAGTTCTTTATTGAAATGCTCTTGTATAGACAAAGGATGTCCATAAAATTCAATGCATGACGATTAAAACAGAAATATGTCAGCAGAATTGAGTAACTGTCGTCTAGTCTAATCCTATTTCTCTCCTTTGTTGTGTAGATGCGTCATGACTGTCTGATCATTTGCAGCTGCTGTGAGAGATCATCTGGACTTCAGATCCAACATACACATTCAGTCACTGTTACAGGAGGATGTAGTATTTTAGTTGTATTTCCAAAGATGTTGAAAAGTAAACTATATATTCCTTAAAATAATATGTTTGTGCCATTTTATTACCAGTTTCTGTTCAGAAATTGTCCTTATTTCTGTGAATACCACTACTTTGGAAATCAGTTTCTTTGCAGCCTTTTTCCTTGAAGCTGTATACATTTTATTAAAAATACATGTTTTTCAGGCTTTGTCTTCATTTGTTATATATTTTTAATTAAGTGAAGTGACGGGTCAGACTAAGCATACAGAGCCTAATACATTGAGAACATGACAAGAGAAAAAATAAGTTGTTTCTTATGGTGTGGGCTGTGTGTATTATTATTGCTGCAGGGCAGTCTACTGTAGTGTTTTGTGAGTGTGCATGTGACTATAGAGGCGATAGAGGGCTTTTTAAAGAGAGAGAGAGAAGGAGAAACACACTCCCATCCTTTACTGCCAACAGACCCATTGGGAAAGACTGTCTCTGTAAACAGAAATGGCAGACCAAGGAAACAGGGAAAGGATGGATAAATGAATGATAAAGAAATAAAAGAAAGTCAAATATGAAGCTATGAAATATACACTCAATGGCCACTTTGTCAGGTACACCTGTTCAACTGCACGTTAACGCAGATATCTAATCAGCCAATCACAGCAACTCAATGCATTTAGGCATGTGCAGTAGACATGGTGAAGAAGACCTGGGGCCTATACTACGAATCAAGATTTTCGTTTAGCAAGCTAACTTCTGGGATTTCCTGTCCTACGAAGCTGGTTCACTTTTTAGCGGGCTAGATAACTTATTCTGAACGGCTAGCCTGCGCCGGAGCAGGATAGGTTCCAGGTTAAGAGATCAACTGTGCAGAGTTCTTCTTCTTTGCTTTAA
>NW_011336589.1:375-2752 GCF_000735185.1 Notothenia coriiceps | reverse complement strand
CAGGAGTCCAACTTACCAGACAGACACACACTCCTATTGTTCACTATGTAATCTATTGAAGATTTTGAGTAAACAGGTACTTCTTTACAGCAACGCAGCACACCTTGACAAAGGAACTACAGGGGAAAAGCAACAGGGAACACATACAGCCATAACACTAGCTACTATGGTTACTGTGGCCGTTTCTCAATCTCGAGGAAACTGGCTTCCAAGCCAATATTTCAAGGATGCTACGCCATCGAGTGCCGCCGAAGGACTGTTCCAATCTCCAGCATACTTGGAATTCCACAGAGGCCGCGTCCTTGGTTTGGGGGTAATTTCGAGGCTGCACATGGGTAGACTTTGCGTCCTTAAAATCCCCACAATGCTTTGCGCACAGGGACCAATTTCCCCAAATCTGTGGCGGAAAATGTAAGGCGGGGCCTCTCATATGACGCACACCTGCACACTTGCTAGCCTGTTCCACTCTTCGTTTTCCGAATGCCAGGAAGGACTCTTGCCTAAATTCTGAAGCAAGTGACTCGGAAGACATGTGCTACCAAGCAAGCATCCTCGCGATTGAGAAATGGCCAGTTCCTTGCAATGGCAAAGGTGCACACAAAAATGACCGCCACTCTAATCATCCTGCTAAGTTAATTTAAATGGTAATATCCGTTATGATCCGTTGCATTTTAATTCAACAGTCTGAACTATTGCAATGCTGCCTGTGAATGGCAAATGATTTACTCATTACAAAATATTTTTCTGTTGATCAACACCTATTGTTACATTTCCTATCATGCTTTTTAATGTGTTCACATTGGCGTGATGCTTCAGGTTTGCAATATCCACTGTCTTTGCTCCATTGATCTACGGTTTACTAATCAGATGTACATCCGTCTTTAAACTGCTCTTGTTTTTTCCCCATACAATGTTATCTTAAGGCGCCTCAAAATTCTCTGGATCTCTAATCCTCAAAAAATCCCATAATGCTCTGCCACACACTAAGTTCTGTCATGCTCCACTGGCCTTCACTTCCTATTGCTGCTGAAAAAGGCCTTTGTAAAAAGCGCAAATGTGTGTGTGTTTGTATTGTTAACTCGTTTTTGATCTGCTTCATCCTATACTTAACCAGCTTATACCACACCATCCAACATAACACAGCCTAACTAAACTTAGTGTCCACATGAATCAAATACATGTTCCTGCCTTCTGCTCCTCCCCCTCTCTTATTCTCTTCCTGTCCTCTCCCCAACAGGCCAGCTAAAGATCACTAACTTGAGAGTAAACTTCACCAAGCTTCACACACTGGGAGACAACTTGCTAGACCCCAGAGCTGAAATCAAAGAAAAGTATTACTATGCCATGTACGAGCTTGTGGTACGTGGAAACTGCTTCTGCTACGGCCACGCCTCCGAGTGTGCCCGCATCGACGGCATCAGGGCCGATATAGAAGGAATGGTGAGGCCTCATTTACATTCAGACTTATAATTAATGTGTAATTTAACCCTAGTTTCAAGCGTTTGATTCATCATCTCATGTAGATGACTTCCCCCCCCCACACACTTTTTCCTTTAAGGTTCACGGCAGGTGTGTGTGCAACCATAACACTAGGGGTTTGAACTGTGAAGAGTGTGATGATTTCTGCAATGACCTGCCCTGGAGACCAGCCGAGGGACGCAACACCAACGCCTGCAAGAGTGAGTACAGAGGAGGAAGGGGACAAATAGTGCACCAACAACACATAGCCATTAATCATTGATGACAAAAAAGATCAGGCTAATATTACTAGAGTTAGCCATTCTTATTTGTTTGACAGAAATATAATTGCCAACGTATTTGAGAATTCAGTCATTGCTAAAGTATTTGTTCATCGAAAATGTCACATAATGCTGTTTTGAATCTCTTAAATATGCAGATTTTACTACTTTTTCTGTTTTTATATCCTTTAAAGGATTAAAGTAAACACTTCCGTTTTTTTACTGATAAAACAAAACGTTTAAGACATTATTTTAAATTGGAAAAACTGGGATTTACATTTTTCAATATTTTGTTATTATATTTAAAAAATATATATTAAATATATTTAAATATTTAAAATGTAATCTATTTGATTCTGATCTATTATTGATGGGTAATAAAAACAAAACAATAATAACAGTGCATGACATTAAGGATTTTGGGAGATGGCCCTGTGGGCCATCTAAGCTAATTTACAGATGGCCCTGAGCCCAATAGAGATTGCCCTGAAAAATGCGTGCGGACGAAATGACGCACGAAGGGTTTAGGGGGCCTCCCCCTAGAACATTTAGATTTTTGCAGGTCTTAGATGCTGTCTGGTGCATTCTCTAGACTGAATTATAAGATGAACCACCACAATATTACAATTTCAATTGTA
>NW_011336589.1:0-295 GCF_000735185.1 Notothenia coriiceps | reverse complement strand
ACTTTCCATCTGTTGAAGGCAAATGCCTTCCCAGATGTAAAAAAGTAGAAAACATTAAATTCAGTTATAACTGCCAAAACAAACATTATTTACGCTATTATGGCCCCTGTTACAAATGTTTGTAATGTTATCTACTGTAAGTTGGTCGAAGTAATGCCTCCTCATCCAGAAGCTGACCGAGCAGCCGAGTGCATCCGCGAAGCACACACAATGGCGACGTCAGAGTTCCCGTTAGCAAGCAAATCTAAATCTCTTTGGTCAAAATGTCCGGTCAAAATAATTTCCCTTTAGCGCA
>NW_011336588.1:0-2430 GCF_000735185.1 Notothenia coriiceps | reverse complement strand
ACCTTAAAGCTCTGGCTGGGGTGTAGCGCTGGAGGAGTTCAGCTATATAGGCTGGAGCCAGCCCATTTAGGGCTTTGAAAACAAATAAAAGGATTTTTAAATCAATTTGGAACCGAATTGGAAGCCAGTGCAGTGAGGCCAGAATTGGGGTGATGTGGTCACGCTTTTTGTGGCCAGTCAGAAGACTTGCAGCTGCGTTCTGCACTAGCTGCAGGCGTTTAATTGAGGCCTGGTCCGTACACACGTATAGAGCGTTGCAGTAATCCAGTCTTGAGGTAATAAAGGCGTTAATAACCCTTTCCAGGTCTTTAAAAGATAAAAACGACTTGGTCTTGGCCAATAGCCGTATTTTAAAAAAGCAGGTCTTGACTACGGTGCTGACCTGCTAATCGAATTTAAAAGCGCTATTGAAGGTCACTCTAAGGTTTGTGATAGAGGGGAGGATGTTTTTATTGAGGGAGCCCAGAATTTTAAACTGGGAGGCTGGAGGTTGGGGTCCAAAAAAGATGACCTCGGTCTTGCTCTCGTTGAGGTTGAGGACATTTTGTCTCAGCCAGGATTTTATCTCTGTTAAGCACTCCATCAACGGCTGTAATGAGTTGACATTTGAATTGAGAGGCAGAAAGATCTGTACATCATCGGCTTAACAATGGAAGGGGATGTTGTGTTTTGTGAGAATTGAACCTAGGGGCAGTATGTACAGTAGAAAAAGGATGGGGCCCAGAATCGAGCCTTGGGGAACATGATCAGTCACAGATTTTAATTGTTTCATTATTTAATCGGTTGACAGCACTAAATTATAACCCATGTATCATGATATGAATCACATGTTAGCAATACACATCCCTACCAAACAAGCAGGGTTAGTTATGATTGCAGCATCAAAGAATTTTACTGTTATAATAAAAGCAGAGTATGGAAAAGAAAAAGCAGCAGCACCTCAGGTTTAAATATTGATGAGAGTAAATCAATATGGCATGAAGAATAGCAAAATATAGATTGAAGACGGCTAAAATTGCGCTCAGCAGGCAGAGAAGATGTATTGCAAGCCTGCAGGAGATACTGATATGCTTTATGCAAGGTTATTAGTGGTTCCTAGAGTCTCCAAAAGTACAATGGGAGCCAGAGGCTTCAGCTCTCCAGCTCCTCTTCTGTGGGACCAGCTTCCAGTTTGTGGGGGCAGAAACCCATGGACCCGGCAGGAGGACCACGGCACCTACAACAACCACCCCCATGATAAAGACTTGAATACTGGTCAGTGGTCACCTGCCGGGTGAGAGACAGAAAAACTAAAATAACTAAAACTCTGGGGTGAGGGCCCAGATGCTGAGTAACATGCATCTATGGGAAAGCACTGTATACAGTAGAGAATAACAAAAGTAGGACAAGAGAGGTGAAAGACTCAACTCAGCAAGCCTGAGCCAGCCCTAACTATACGTTTTATGAAAATCTTAAGCCTGCTCCTAAATGTGGAGACGGTGTCTGCCTCCATACCAGGACCTGATCCCACAGAAAAGTAGCTTGGCTCCGGCTCCCATTGTACTTTTATGGCGCATTTCCACTACAGGGCCTTGCTCGGTATGGCTAGGACTCATTAGGCCTTGTTAGACCTCGTTAGGACTGGCTCACTTTATTCTGCGTTTCCATTACAGTTTAGTAGCTGGGGCAGTAACTATAGTAACGCAGTGTAGGCGGAGCCGTGACGTCATCTTCAATGAGCACCCCAGAAAAACAACATCAGCCGTTAGCTGTTAGCACTCAGAGCTCACAGCTCCTCATATCTGTTCAGAAACTAATCAAAAGTTAAACAAGTACAAACCACAGACTGTCTGTGTCATGGCGAATACAGTCGCTGGTGTATTTATGTCTGTAGGCAGTTGTTGTGAGTGTGGACGGTCGGAGCATATACTGCGTTAGCTTAACTGATCTCCATTCAGAAAACACACATTTTAAAAGGTTCTTCGCCTGCCGTCTGTCTGCAGACTTGTCAAAGCATTAATTCATGTTTTTTACTAACCGGTATCAGTATGTTGTTACTTCTGCACCATTTTGAAACGTGTATTACAATTAAATCACGGTAAAATATGTTTATCTTGTTGTAGTTGTAGCCCCCTTGCCAGCGATTCTCTCTAGTTTATTACATGGCTTAGTTGAATACTCGATTCTGATTGGTCAATTCAGAACACGTGACACGTTGTTAATCCAGAACAGACAGACCGCTGTCAAGGACTTATTGACCGTTGTTAAGGACGCTCACATCTGCACAAACAAGTCCGTTTGATGTAACTGTATACAGTTTGGCCGAAAAGTCTCTAACTGACAAGACAAGAACGACAAGAAAACAGCGGAGAAGTAACGGGGCAGAAACCCTCCTTTTTACGCAGCGGTCCAGACATAGACATCAAACGGCGACACATATTCAGTGTGCAG
>NW_011336587.1:0-4676 GCF_000735185.1 Notothenia coriiceps | reverse complement strand
AGTAGTTCATATTATTTGTGCAAGTAGTCTAAGAAGTATTAAGTACAAACATGGCAGACTCATAAACTACTTATGGAAGAAATGTTTTTTATCCCAAATCAAAGTTAGACAAAAAATGCTCCTACTTGTTCTCTGGAGAGGACTTGAAACTCAAATTACTCAAAAAGTACACAGTAAAAGTAGTTCATATTATTTTTGCAAGTAGTCTAAGAAGTATTAAGTACAAACATGGCAGTTTCATAAACTACTTATGGAAGAAATGTTTTTTAGACCACATCAAAGTTAGACAAAAATGCTCCTTCTTGTTGTCTGGAGGGGACTTTGAAACTCAAATTACTCAAAAAGTACACAGTAAAAGTAGTTCATATTATGTTTGCAAGTAGTCTAAGAAGTACTAAGTACAAACATGGCAGTTTCATAAACTACTTATGGAAGAAATGGTTTTTTAGACCACATCAAAGTTGACAAAAATGCTCATTCTTGTTCTCTGGAGGGGACTTTGAAACTCAAATTACTCAAAAAGTACACAGTAAAAGTAGTTCATATTATTTTTGCAAGTAGTCTAAGAAGTATTAAGTACAAACATGGCAGTTTCATAAACTACTTATGGAAGACATGTTTTTTAGACCACATTAAAGTTGACAAAAATGCTCATTCTTGTTCTCTGGAGGGGACTTTGAAACTCAAATTACTCAAAAACTACACAGTAAAAGTAGTTCATATTATGTGTGCAAGTAGTCTAAGAAGTATTAAGTACAAACATGGCAGTTTCATAAACTACTTATGGAAGAAATGTTTTTTATCCCAAATCAAAGTTAGACAAAAAATGCTCCTACTTGTTCTCTGGAGGGAATTTTGCCATTCTCAAAAAGTACACAGTAAAAGTAGTTCATAGTATTTGTGCAACAAGTTTTTGAAGCAATAAGTCCCAACATTATTCTCATAGATTACCCTGTTCCTCAATCGCAAATAACAGAAATGAACCACATGCCATCCTTTACTTTTAAATCCAGCTTCCCAGAGTTGTTTTATTGCATTACCGTAAACCTGTAACTAATCGCGCACTTGAAATACAGGGGCGGCTGGTTTGACCACGCAAAAGTGAAAGACGGCTGGCTTGACCGTAGTAAAATTGGCGACCAGAGCATCCCTAACAGAAGGCGTCATATTCATATTTTATACTAATGCTCCATTTCTACTTTTGGGAATTAGATCATTACCATAGCAGTCCAAAAACTAGAATCAATGTGGAAGTGCCTTTAACCTGCATTCTTTCTCAGAATAAGGACTCCAATGGTTATTAGGTCTGTATAGTAGTCTATGAAAAAAAAAATGACCCTACTTCTCACTTACAGTTGGATACATTTTCAGAGTCAGGTAGATGATGAAGCAGATAGGAGGGGGCTAACCTGTGATAGACAGGTAACTCACATGATGACCTTTAACAATTTACTATTTTTAGTTCATTTTGGTGCCCTTACAATATTTTTTGAATAATATTAACTTGCTCCTTTCTCTAAATCCCTTCTGGTACAAAAAAAACCAACAAGATGGGGTCTGCCGGGTGCCAAATCTGAGATTAAAAACCATACTCTACAAACAAATGACGATGGAGGTTGCGTCAAGTTTTTAAATCACAGCTTGTACCTTGAAGTATGTTTTATCTTTTTAAATGCCTTTGTGATGTGTTGCAACACATTTTCCCTTCTGGGACAAATAAACGAATACTACTAATACTACTATAACAGGAGTTCAGATCCCTGCCTGGACGTGCAAGCATTTAAACACTGCCAGAATCTTGGTAACAGAAGTGGAAGGAACAGGATTGTGGTGTGAGTAGGGCAGATTACTCTTGTTTCTTTTGCTGATAACGGAAAAACAGTGGAGCCAGCAGCATATCATGCACAGGTCTGAAATAACCATTACAAAAACAAACGTCCCTTCCCCCTAACAATTACATTGCACTCACTAATGTAATTGCTATATGGATAAGTTGTATGTTAACGGTGAGTCTGAAGCTTTGGGGCAGACTTTCTTAAGAGTTTATTGAAACAAAAATAGTAATTATTCAGCTAAAAATATACTTAAGTATTGATTGCTACGATAGGTAAACTGCTGAGGACTGAGAGTGCAGAGTTTAAGGTTTGCAGCAGATGTTTTGCATCAGATGAAGTAGAGTGTATAGATATATAGTAGTTAGATATATAGTAGTTGTGGTTACAGATGCTTCAGATAAGGCCCTAAAATGCAACAAAAAATGCCTTGAGAACCTTGAACCACAGGCTCTTTACAATTTATTATAAAAACAGTTGCAGAATCAAGTTTAAATAGAAATGTTCTTTATGCCACATCTAAGGATGACATTCTACCAAAAAACACAAATATAAACCAGACTGGCCTTCAGAGAGCTTAGCCCTCCACAAAGGCCGATGGTACAATGATGTGCGTCTCGGAAAGCTTCATTCCAGAGAAGCTTAAATTCATACCAAGAAGGCTACCAACAAGAAGTGATGTTTTATGTTTCTTGCGCAGAGCTTGTAAACAACACATTGATAGCTAGTTTTTCCACTTGGAGGGAGCTTCACGTGAAATGTCCCAGTAGGTGAGTGAATTTTCCAATTATTCCAACACCACATGAATGCTGCACAGAAGCCTTCTCTAGCAATAGAAACAAAAGCAAAAGATATATTTTGCACCTGCCTCGTGATTTCAAGCCACTCTCGTTATTGTATGGGTTTTCCTTGTCTAGTATTTATCCTTCTGTTTTCCTGCTAACAGATACACACAGTGCTTAAAACATAACCTTGGCAGGGGTAATTACATCTATACTGTTGCCTGACTTGCTGGAAATAACATCGCTGAGACACCTCTGAACCTGAACCGTCGTTGGTCAAGCTGTAACATTTAAAAGACCCAACGATGACCTTTACTGATGACCCTTCTGTGGCCGGTGGCAAAGACACTTACACAATCTGACAATAGAGTGATGAGGAGGAGGAAGAGCATGAAAAGAGTACAACAGCCAGGAGGGTTAAGGAAATGTCAAGACAGGACGATGGTACAGTACCTGCAGACTTCCAACAGCAGAGTAGGCTGCGTAGGAGAACTGCTGCTTGGGCAGATCATTCGGTCCACGCTGGTCACATGGGATCCCGTTGGGCAGGAAACACTGGTGACTGGACCTGTCGGTGATGGTGTTAGGTGTGGAACCAGGCAAGCTGAGCAGAACTGTGTGATTGGACAGATGGACGTCAGTCAAACCGAGTCCCACCCACTGCCTGGAGAGGTACCTGGCTACGGCTTCCTCGCTGTCATCTGAAAGGCTGGAGAAGGACCTGCAAGCAGCAGACAGAACAATGCTTTTTATAACAGTGTTGTATCAATTATTAAATTCCCTACAGATTTGACTGGGACCTTACAGATTTGATTTGACTTGTTTCTTGATACAAAGTACTGAGATACTTTCAGAAACTCAGGATTTTTTAAAGGCGGCCCTTTTATAGTTTTTGGGTTTTCCCTTTCCTGTATTGTGTTACATAGGTTTTTATGCATGTAAATCAGGGGTGTCAAACTCAAATACACAGTGGGCCAAAATAAAAAAAGTGTTACTAGTCGAGGGCCAGACTGGTTCAATGTTTATTGCAAAACGTATTGAAATTAACTTCTAGCTTAAATTATTGCCTATAAAAACAACATTAAACATAAAATAATCAGTTGCATTCATTTCTTATGGCTCTATCTGCAGCTTTTCCAGAGTAATTTCTTATGATTACATTTTCTCACAGGCCAACGACAGCTTAAAAAAAACAATTTCCCTCAAAGAAAATCCAAACATGCCCTGTTGCCGCAAGAAAAAAAGTGCAGAAGGAAACATCCATTGAAACTCAGCTTGCTGCTCTGTGATGCTAGTTCAAGCCAGATAGCCTACATGGCATCTCATCCTGGGTGCAAGCTCATCAATGTTTGGGCTCAGGCTCTGAGCGGAGGAAACCCTCAGGATTGAGTGAAGGTCCATCCATCCATCCATCCATCTTCTCCCGCTTATCCGTGGTCGGGTCGCGGAGGTAGCAGTTCCAGCAGAGAGCCCCAAACTTTCTTTTCCCTGGCCACATCAACCAGCTCTGACTGGGGGATCCCAAGGCGCTCCCAGGCCAGCGAAGAGATATAATCCCTCCATCTGGTTCTAGGTCTACCCCTTGGTCTCTTCCCAGCCTGAGACTGCCAAGGCACACNCCTCCCTAGGGAGGCGCCCAGGTGGCATCCTAACTAGGTGCCCGAACCACCTCAACTGGCTCCTTTCGACGCGAAGGAGGAGCGGCTCAACTCCGAGTCCCTCCCTGATGACCGAACTTCTCACCTTATCCCTAAGGGAGACACCAGCCACCCTGCGGAGAAAACCCATCTCGGCCGCTTGTACCCGCGATCTCGTTCTTTCGGTCATGACCCATCCTTCATGACCATAGGTGAGGGTAGGAACGAAAAAGGCGCGGTAGACAGATAGCTTTGCCTTCTGGCTCAGCTCCCTTTTCGTCACAACGGTGCGGTAAAGAGACTGCAGTACCGCTCCCGCTGCTCCGATTCTCCGACCCATCTCACGCTCCATTGTTCCCTCACTCGAGAACAAGACCCCGAGATACTTGAACTCCTTCACTTGGGGTAAGCTGAGACTGCCAAGG
>NW_011336586.1:0-5605 GCF_000735185.1 Notothenia coriiceps | reverse complement strand
CAAGCTGTCATCCAAAGAACAGGAGGGCTTAGCTAGCGCCTCGCTGCAATCTTTAAAGGTCGTTTTCTCAAAATGAGTTTTTTCTCCTACTCTGAGTTCGAAATTTCAACTTCAGTAGCACGTAGACACACCAAACCTTCCAGTTATATTCCTATCAATATTATGAAGGCTTTTACAGAAGGGTTTGTTCATATATCATTCATAGCCTGAATTATACAACATTGTATACCTAAAAACATGGCAAAAATTGATATTTTAGGGCTGTTGACAGTATTTTCTGATTTATGGAGTGATAAAAAGAGATATCCAAAATCCCTTTTGTAAAAGCCTTAGATACTAATATGACTACAAAATGAAACAAGAATTTTTAACCTGGCTTTATCCAAAGTTCAGATTTCGATTCCTGAAATGTGTTAAAATATGCACATATTTGATGAGATAATGGCTAATTTGCATATTTAAACATGCTATTTCAGAAAACTTGTAATACAAAAGACAATTGCCTTATTGTAAGTAATTAACTGGAGAAATTTCTAGCTGATACCTTTAAGTTAAAAAAATTACCCTATTCACCTGGGGTGTCTCGCCTTAAATCTGTGTGACAAATACAATTTACTGATTAGGTTCTTAAAACTTAAGTGCAATATCAACTAGTATGCACTATGCTGATTACATGCATCCACACAGTGTAATTTGATTAAGATTATTAGAGAAATGGTAGTCATTGTTTGTCCTAATAAATTGCTTAATGAATCATCCTTTTATTTATTTGTTTACACCAAACACTCACTTGTTGATTACCTCAGAATACATGTCACATTTCATTTGGCAGTTTTTCCTCAAATCAACTGTATATGCTGCTCAAACAATGCACTGCTTTTCTCCCTCTGTGTACACCTTCAATCGTATCGTATGTACACTGAATTTCTGTTGATTATCTCAGACTGAAAAGCAAAAGAAAGCTATTAAAATGCTGCCTTCAAATGTTGATTAACTGCCAACATTTGATACTTCATGTTATTTCCAACTCAACGTGACTCTGATGCTTGAAGAGCATTGTTATATCAGATGACATGCAAATATCTGGAAGATTGCAAGAATATCACTGTTACGTTTTCTATCACAAGGTGGCAATATTTACAAGTCTTTTGAACACACACACCAGTGAAGGCCCGGCAACAAATGAAGACAAACAGAGTACAACTGGACATTTTCCAGTAAGCCATCCCAGAAATATTTGTCTTAGTGCTCGCTATGCAC
This sequence comes from Notothenia coriiceps, assembly GCF_000735185.1. Classification (NCBI taxonomy): domain Eukaryota; kingdom Metazoa; phylum Chordata; class Actinopteri; order Perciformes; family Nototheniidae; genus Notothenia; species Notothenia coriiceps. The sequence continues at coordinate 4,345 of NW_011336586.1, read as the reverse complement.
TCACACAGTTTCTGACAGCTTAACTAGCATGACGCCGCTGGAGACTCACAGTTGGTGTTACAGTGACAACTTTGTCTAGCTTGCATGAACTTAGTGCCCCTGGAACATAATTCAGACCGCCCCCCGGGTTGGAGCCAGTAGCGGCCGAGGCTTACTTTGTGTCTGCGGGTGGCTGTGGAATTTGATTTTGTCTTCACTGCTCTGTGCTGTCCACAGAGCTGATTATTATTCTGAGAGAAAACCATATCTCAGGCTGATACATATTTCATGCTGCTTGTGGAGTTCTCATCTGTGAATGCATAAACCCATTCTACAATGTGCTTCATTTTTTGAGAGTAATATCTTTTATTTCTAATCCCAAACAGTTAAAGTGGCTCTCTCTTTCCACTCGACCACCTCACTGTCCTCTGCACTGTTATTCTGTGAGTGTTTTCTCTCACTCTCTCTCTCTGCTTCTCCTGCCTGTGCACGGATAACAGTGTATTTGCTTTTAAAAGAAGAAAGGTTAATGCAGCCCTGAATGCTGGGGGCCTGACATCCTGGCAAGAGAAGCATACTGAGAGGAAATAAAGTCAATTTTATTTTCATTTCATTTTCGCTGTGGGCCCCAAAGATCATTAGCTACATTGCAGTTTAAGATTTAGGAAGTTATAAATCACCCAAGCAGTTCCATGTGCTTATGTGTGGTTGTACAGATGGGTATTTCCATAATATCACTCATTCATTTACTGATACTAATATTTCATATTAGTTTCTGTGATAGACAATTGACTGTTGACTGAATTAGTAAATAAAAAGGACGGATATCAGAGAACATTATTTGTACTTACTGGCAGAACTCATTAAAAAACCTTTTCTTTTAGGTGCTGCTGCCTTACACTTTTAAATAAATAAAAAAGACAAAAAACAGATTTACTAGATAAGCACCTCCTATTTACGACCGCTATTAAAGATGACTATACTTTGTACCTTGTTGCACCACTGCTCCTTGATAATCAGGTGTTTATTGTAGGTTTTATTAGGTTCCTAGTGTCAGCCTCATTACACGAAAAGGTTTAGGTTTTTTAAGTTATTCCAGTCTTATCCCATTTTTAATCTACCTGCCATTTGATAACGAGTCCGCAGAACCACATTGAATTTGGGAAAATAGTTTATTATTTAAGAGTGACTTTACTCCAGACTTCATCATCGTGTTGTATTGAGTGTTAATGTGTTATAATAAAATGACTTTGATGCGATACCTGCCTTCGTATATTGAATCAATTATTATACCATAGTGTGGCTCGTCTGGTCTTCAACCTTCCTAAATTCTCCCACACCACGCCGCTCCTCCGCTCCCTTCACTGGCTTCCAGTAACTGCTAGAATCCACTAAAAGACAATGGTACTTGCGTACCATGCTGCGAATGGATCTGGCCCTTCCTACATCCAGGACATGGTTAAACCGTACACCCCAGCACGTGCACTCCGCTCTGCATCAGCCAAACGGCTCGATGCACCCGCACTGCGAGGGGGACCCAAGTTCCCATCAGCAAAAACACGTGGGTTTGCTATCCTGGCTCCAAAATGGTGGAATGAGCTCCCCATTGAAATCAGGACAGCAGAAAGCTTACACATCTTCCGGCGCAGACTGAAAACTCATCTCTTTCGACTCCACTTCGAGCGATATAATTAGTAACTAAGCACTTATATACTAACTAAGCACTCATATACTAATAAAGGACTGGCTTATCTAAAGCCAGTTGAGTAGCACTTGAAATGTTTTAGCTCTATGAAACCTGATGTACTTATATGATTCTGTTTTCTTCAAGGTTGTATCTTCTTGGTCGAACGCACTTATTGTAAGTCGCTTTGGATAAAAGCGTCAGCTAAATGCAATGTAATTTAATGTGTACTTACATTTTGACATCCATCCAGAAAAAAGTTGGTTGAGTTGGCTCTTAGCAAAATGCTCTGAGTGAATGTAGGTTTCTTCTAAGATGCAGTGTACAGTATGTCAGGCTTTTATCGTAAGTAAAGTAATAATGATGTAGTAATGCAATGTCATATCAAATATAAAGAGGTTTATTATTGTTATTACTGTATTACCTCCATAAGTATATTTGCAGCTCCTCAGCTACTGTTCTTTAATACCATGTTTGCTACATTAGTCTGCTTAGTGGACAGTCCATGGATGTTGGGGAAGTGCATTTGTATTCACAGCGTGCATGTTCCAGATAAATATGCCTTATCTGCCTGCAGGCGATGGGAGAGAGTGCTCACTGAACATACACTGAAGCAGAGATAAATACGGCTTTCATTAAAAACACTGCCAAGTACCGATACTAATCAAATGTGGTATCTCACCTTTTTTAACTGAAGGTAACGCATCAATTCACTACTATATGTAAACCAATACACTTACAAGACCTCTGCTTTTAAGCAGATAATATAATATACATGAGTGAACAAACAATATTAAATATGATATAGATTTAATAAAATGTACTTTATTCAAAGTTTTACACAACACGACTTTGTGTGTCTACTGCCCAGCTAGCCTTTGTACTTAGGAACAAGGGACTTTGAGCTTAAAGCCAATGCCAGCATGCTAACAAGCACATTATGACAATGCTTAAATATTATGAATAATAATAATATAATATATTTATATAACCCTGTTATTGAACTCAAAGACGCTTTATAATATACGGGAGGGTGGGGTAGTTCCATACATGCTGATCTTATACTGGTATTAAGTTAACATTATTCATCATTTTAGTTTAGCTTGTTAGCAAACTAGATTTGGCCTGCTAGCATGTTACAAACTAGCAGCATTTCCCAATGAAATGTTGGTCAAATAAACACGTGGCTAGAAGCCAAAAACAATAGTACATTTAAAATAATTTCTAGTATAATTTAGAGACTAATTTTGATGCCAGTTCCTTTTAAAGTTGAAATCCTCTACATCAAACTTAATCTGGCATTTAGAAAGTCAGTGGATGCTTGACTGTAATAGCCCATTAATAACGATCATCAATAGCTCTGCCAGACTGATGTAATGGAATTGATCCAACAATCTAACCTCCTATATTCAGGGTTACTGAGCTGAAAGCAAAACTTTCATTTAGATCAACTTTGTGAACTCTTAAGTGTTGCAACGCTTTTTCTCACTGCATTAGAATTTCGCCGTAATTGAACAATGGAGTGCTTTTGTTGATTTCATGATAGTGCAAATGGTGATATTGAAACAGACATTATTTCTCAGTTTCTTTCTCTCCTGCAGGTTTACCTATTAATGAAAGAACCTGGGTAATTCCTAATTCCCTAATGTTTTAAAATGCTACAGATGAGAGTAGAGTTTAATCAGTGTGTATTTTCACAATTTATTACATCTCATAAAGAAGTAAGTCTTCAGCGGGGACACATTCATTAACATTTATCACCTCTACTCGTTCTCTATTTTAGACCCTCTTCTCCAAATATTCCCACAGCCTCTCTTGTATTTTATCTTGTCTGGTAGAGAGAGTGTTTTTCGAGGTAAACAACCGCTTTTTGCAACCACCCACAGGTGCTCACCCTCTTCAGATGTCAGCAGGACACTCTGCTTCCTCGACCTGCCTCAGACCCCTGACCCCCCACTCCTACGCCTTAACATCCCATCCTACCCCTGTCAGGCTCCATGCTGATTTCATCTCGCCCCTCAGCTAAGACCAGCTCTCAGTTGTTCCTCTATTCTCTCTATCACCAAATCTCTCCTCCAGCCCATCCATCCCAGTGATAGCCCCTGCCCACTGGTCATAAAATGCATTCCAAAGTCATTGCAGCCTTAAATGGGACAGTTTGCCGAGAGATTCAAGGTTAAGCCTTGTTCTCATTTTATTGCAGTGTATTTTTTTATTTTCTCCTATACTGCCATAGAAAGAAAGAACTTTAGCATTACAATAAGTAACTTTCTTATTATAAGCAGCCTAAAAGTTTAAATGAAAGCCAGGAAAAGATTGAAAAGTTCTTGAGAAAATAGCTAAAAAATACGGTGCATAGTTTACGAACATGATCAGTCCACTTTTTTTCAAAGGATTGTTAGAAGCTGAGGTATAGGATAAGAGAATAACCAGAAAGCCACATTTTTAAATGTATATCTGTTACTATTATTATCATTATTACGTTAGTGTTTGCAAAATTGAACAAAAATGCACGTTTTGATCTATTATCTGTGACAGTGATATCTGTTGTTCACGGTATACTTGACAGGGTTCTTACGGTCATTAAAAACCTGGAAAAGTCATTGAAATTCAAAATGCTAATTCCAGGCCCTGGAAAAGTTATGGAAAACAATATTTTCCCCAAAGTTTTGGAAAAGTCAT
>NW_011336585.1:2150-4650 GCF_000735185.1 Notothenia coriiceps | reverse complement strand
CTTTAAGAATCAGCCGCCATCTTATTTAATGACCTTCTCAAAAACTGTAGATTTGTTTTGTGAGAGCAGCTGATGTTCTCCTTATTTTTCACTTGAACCAGGACGTTTCCACCTTGCCTTATTCGCTGTTCCAACTTCTGCTTTATTAGCAGCCTTATCAATTACGTTTTAAGCTTTTTAAATAACTGTTATTACGTTTTAATACTTCTTGAGGCTAGAAAGTAACCGTTTTGATTCTCAATGTTTTGTTTATTGAAATAACGCATATTTTGGAATTTACACTGATACTTGGAGCAGTGGGGCTGCTTTCTGTTATTGTACATATTTGTTAAAACTACTTTAAGAAAAATCAACAAAGGTCCATAATGTAATTTTAAGCTAGTTATTACTAATTGTATTAAAGAGTGCAACCAATTTAGCGCTTTCTAGATAGATAGATTCATAGACAGCGTTCGCTAGTTCGCTTGTAAGATAACTAGCTAATGTTTGCTAGTTATCTAGTTAGCTAACACTAGCTAGCCTTGTTAGATAGATAGCAAACGTTTACGAGCTAGCTTGTTATATGTGTAGCTAGCTTGTTTTTCAGCTCAATAGCCTGCTTGAAGACAGCTAATGTTAGTTTAACTTAGGTTGCTATCTAATGTTAATATTAGCTGTTAGCTCTGTTATTAAGCTAACCGTCTGCTAACAGCAAACGTTAATTGTGATTTCACTAATGGAGACTAGAAAGCATTAGAGCCGATTTTCTGATCGCACATTTCTTACAGAAAATGGTCCAAATACATATTTTTTAAGCTGTTAAACACTAAGATTGCATAATTGTTATCCTAAATAAGTATACACTTTATTATCCCACTCGTATATGATGTTTAACTGCCTTTACCAAGGTTTTAAAACACAAATTTAGAATTAACAATTTTGTTTTGTTGTAATGTTTCTTATTTTGTTGTTTGTTTTTAACTACTATAGGAACCTGCTCATATCTCTGGATTCCTTTCTCTGGGGCTGTTTCAATTATAATATGTTCCTCTTTATTATATGTGTTTGTGTCACATTTTGGGATAAAAAACGTCCAACAGCCAAACAAATGCAGTGATTTCAGCCTGGCAATATTGTTAAAGTACACTCATTTTTCCAGTATGAAAGCATTACATTCATTAATTGTGCCGTATAATCTTATTAGTGGCTAAACAAGTCAGAGGTTGAATTCCCATCTGCTTTCTGTCAACGCATTGACAATAAAACGTTGAGATGTAAACACAGATTAAACGGACAGACTGTAGAGAAACAGAGCGGCCTAATCTCTGAGAACGCTTTCACTTTAAATATTTAATGAGCTCAAAGAGAGTGAAGACAACAGAGAACATGTTTATAGAAGAGATGGTGGAGTCCCATGAGACTCAGAGAAACACACAGATATGAGATTGAGAGGAGGAACATCATTAAACGGTTTCAACACACGATAAACATCTACGTCTGTTGGAAGGAAGTTGTCAAAATAAAGTAAATTAAGCGGGATAGACTTGTAGAAGCAATAAAGATATCTGAAGTTAATATACGGACGCCCATTATGGACGCAAGGTCCATGATGCTTAATCCCGTTAAAATATAGACTTAAAAACCACTAAAATATGAAAGTGTACGTACGCCAAAAATGTGTCTTAAAGCTTCTGGTAGGAAATGCTGGGGATAAAACACCGAGATGATTCCCTGGTTAAAGATCCCGTCAAGTATTACCAAAATACGTCCCATATTTGAGCAGATGTCGAGTTTGTCTATTTCACCAATAATAATTCTGGTGTGGTGACAGGAAGTGAGAGGCGTGCAAAAAAATAAATATAATCAGATATTTGTTGACACACAACTGTGATAACCTTGCAGTAAAAAGTATAAAGATATCAGACTGTAATTTAAAGAAAGTAAATATATTCAGATTTTTGTCAACGCTGATTTACAACGTGCAGTTGTTGGAATCTAAAGCTTGCGTTGTGCATCGTAATAAGTGTTTATTTGAGATCTAGGTAATGAAAACGTTCTCTTGAATGATTTATAAAGGAATCTCTTCTGCAGATCCAAACAACAGTATTCACAAAATACGTTGGACGTATACGTAAATACTTTAGAAGCTATTAAAGGTCCCATGTCATGCTTTTCCGGTTATCTCCCGTCCCCTTGTGTGTTATGAAGGTTGTTCTGCATGTAAACGGTCTGCAGTCTCAAACCCTCAAAGTACACCCTGTAGGGAGTAAAACTCTAACACAGAGAAGACCTGTCTGTGCTGCCCCAGAACGCCTCTTTGGACATTTCTCATTTTCCATTGTTTGGTTCCTGGGTACATATTTCGGGTATAGCGACGTAACGTAATGTAACGGCCGCGGAGCCGTTACATTTGAACCAATCCGCGGGCCCAACTCCCAGCCAGGCTGCGGGTGTGTGTGTTCGGGCTGGGTTTCGCTGTGTCTCGCTGCCTCGCAGACGGCCACTGGGCTCACAGGGAGGG
>NW_011336585.1:0-2117 GCF_000735185.1 Notothenia coriiceps | reverse complement strand
AGAGTGAATACACACACTATAAAGAGAAGCTGGATGAGAAACCAATGTGAGTCTGGAACATTGAACAATGTGAATCTATTCTAGTAGACCTCAACAATGGAACTATGATCAGTAGAAATGGCCATGACATGGCTGAATTTTGTCAACGCAAAGGTGATACAAAATCTTGTATGTTCCCTTGAATGATGTTGTCTATTTAACCAACAATAATTCTTGTGTGGTGACAGGAAGTTGTCAAAATAAAGTAAATAAACCGTGAGTCAATATATTCAGGTATTTGTTGACAAACTACTTCAGATGGCCTTGCAGTCAAAAGTATAAAGATATCAGACTGTAATTTAAATAGTGCAACTTAATAAGTGTTTATTTGAGATCTAGGTAATGAAAATGTTCCGTTGAATGATTTATAAAGGAATCTCTTCTGCAGATCCAAAAAAGAGTATTCACAGAATCACAGCTATTCAAGTGAATATATTCTGAATTTTGTCAACGCACATTTACAAAGAGCAGAGTTTTTGGAAACTAAATCTTGTATTAATGAAAGATTTATTTGAGATCTGGGTTATAACATGTTCTCTTGAATGGTTTTGTCTTTTGAACCAACACTAATTATTGTGTGGTGAGTCAATAAACTGTGATAGGCGTGCAAAAAAGTATAAAGATATCAGACTGTAATTTAAATTGTGCAACGTAATAATTGTTTTTCCTGAGATCCAGGTGAAGGAGATGTTCTCTTGAATGATTTATAAAGGCAGATCAAAGCATTCTGCTCCTCTTCCCGGTGTCACGCTGCATGCTTTACCGTCCACAGTAAAAACATTTTATTCTGTTATTAAAATAGCGCTATCTGTCGCGGGCGACGTGGCGTTTCCTCTCTGTGACGGCCAGACATATTTTATCATAATGTGCCGAGGCCTTGTACACATCATTGGCTTCTCTGCTCGGTTAGAGGCTGAAGGTCAGAGTTCCTGCGCTGTTCTGGATGTTTAACTCCAAACGCGAGGCCATTCATTCTCCTCGACAACTTGGGGGGGGGGTTCGGGAGAAAAATGAGGAGGCAAAAGATTATTTTTTATAAGACCATCAATCAGTTCGTAAGGTGTCGTTAAGATCTACATGTTGAGTGTTTCAGGGTGAGAGGAGATTTAGGAGTTAAAGCAGCGTGCACAGGGGGGCTCGGTACGATCCGGTGTTTGATCAGGAATCAGGAGGAATAATGCGTCATGATCAGTTTCTACTGAACACGAGGAAGACAACGTGTTCAAACTCCTTAACTGTAGGAGACATCAACATTTTGGTCAGATTGGATATTTTCAGTTTTTTAAATCCAAATGTTCCAAATGTCTTTATTTAATACACAGAAGGGCTTTATAGAAGAGTTAAATATCTGCCAGTATTATTTCCTTTAAAAATAAAACCCATTGGTATCGGGACCTAAGGCTTTATATTAACACCAGCATGTTTGACCCAGCTCTGTCATTAAAAAGTGCTTAATTCACCTAACAATGACATTTAACCAAAGTGACGTAACTTCCTCTGCAGCAGGTTGAGGAATCAAAAGGCTTGTTTGAGACGCGTTGCGGCTCGCCTCGAAAGTAGACGAGAATAGCCGATCGCAGCCGGGGGAGGTCTCAAAAAGCTTGCCTGAAGTCGGACAGCTCCGAGTCGGCTTCTTCTTCTTCTTCTTCTTCTTCTTCTTCTTCTTCTCTCGTTTTTTTGGCGGATTGCAAACAACTTTAAGGTGCATACCGCCAGGTCTGCGCAGGTCTCGCTTGTCTCAAACAAGCCTAAAGAGTCCTTCCTTCATTTTGATGCGTGAGGTTGGAGTTCATCTCATATTTCCATCAGCTCTTCGTGTTCTCACTGCAAAAAGATCACAAAATCCTCAGTAAGATGTAAAACAGTTGTGTTCTGCGGCTTCATGCCTCTACTGTCAGGGTTGAGTGAAGCAGGCAGGACCCAAATGCAGATTACACAGAAAATACCTTAAATTGTCAAAAACAGAACACTACCCCGTGACACAATCAAAGACAAACAATGAACCAACAATGACAGACAGAAAAAACAGAACTTAAATGCACACAAGACTAATCACACAAACAACAGACAGGTGAGGA
>NW_011336584.1:0-1294 GCF_000735185.1 Notothenia coriiceps | reverse complement strand
TTTTCAAAATAAAAGACCCAATAGAGTTACTGTATCCTTATAGGAACGCTCAGGGCGATGCATGCTTTTCAAAATAAAAGCCCAATAGAGTTACTGTATCCTTATAGGAAGCTCAGGGCGATGCATGCTTTTCAAAATAAAAGCCCAATAGAGTTACTGTATCCTTATAGGAAGCTCAGGGCGATGCATGCTTTTCAAAATAAAAGCCCAATAGAGTTACTTTATCCTTATAGGAAGCTCAGGGCGATGCATGTTTTTCAAAATAAAAAAGGCACATAGAATAACTGCATACATACAAGAAGCTCATATAGGGAATTTTTTTTCAAAATAAAAGCTCCATTGAATAACTGTTTACAAAAAGGAAGCTGAGAGAAAAGCTTGTTTTTCAAAATAAAAGCCTAGAAAGTAACTGTACACTTACAGAACTCAGGATGAGGCCTTTTATTTTCAAAATAAAGGTTTCATAGGGTGACAGTATTCTCTCAAGAAGTTCAATGAGAATCTTGTTTTTCAAAAATAAAAGCACCTCAGATTTGCTGTGGACTTACAGAGACTAAGGATGAGGCTTGTTTTTCAAAATAAAAGCACCTCAGAGTTGCTGTGGACTTACAGAGGCTCAGGATGAGGCTTGTTTTTCAAAATAAAAGCACCTCAGAGTTGATGTGGATTTACAGAGACTCAGGATTAGGCTTGTTTTTCAAAATAAAAGCCCCAAAGCTACACACAGCTGCTGCTATCACTAGCTCCTTGGTGTTTCCTCTCACCTGGGCTGATCATCTTCTTGTTCAGGTGAGTCCTGGCTGCCGCGCCTCCTCTCTCTGCGTCTCCAGACCTGGTTCTGCTCCTCTCTGCAGCCGAGGAGGACCTGGTCACTCTCTGCATGGGGCTCCTCTCCTGCTGCATGGTGGCTCTCCTCTCCTGCATGGTGGCTCTCCTCTCCTGCATGGTGCTCCTCCTCTCCTGCATGGTGCTCCTTCTCTCCTGCTGCATGGGGTTCCTCTTCTCCTTCTGCATGGTGCTTCTCCTCTCCTGCATGGTGCTCCTTCTTTCCGGCTGCATGGGGGTCTTCTTCTCCTGCATGGTGCTCCTCCTCTCCTGCATGGTGCTCCTTCTTTCCGGCTGCACGGGGGTCTTCTTCTCCTGCATGGTGCTCCTTCTTTCCGGCTGCACGGGGGTCTTCTTCTCCTGCATGGTGCTCCTTCTTTCTGGCTGCACGGGGGTCTTCTTCTCCTGCATGGTGCTCCTTCTTTCCGGCTGCACGGGGGTCTTCTTCTCCTGCATGGTGCTCCTTCTT
>NW_011336583.1:0-2288 GCF_000735185.1 Notothenia coriiceps | reverse complement strand
TGTGTGTGTGTGTGTGTTAGTCGGTTCCAGCATGCGGGACCGGCTTTACAAGGTTTCGCTGAGTAACACGAGTGTAATGTGTAACATTAATGTCAGCTAGCTAAATTCACTTCCGCGACTCTTGGATTTGTAGTCTTTCTAGTTGCGTATTTTTCATAGTCTTATATTTCAACAAGACAAACTGTGACTTTTTTGACAAGGAAATTATTTTTTAAGATTGACAAACATCATATGTGTAATTCGTGGCACAATTCAAACGGGATCGAAAGATAATCTTTCTCTCCCCATTGACACATGATAAGGTCCCATGGGGCGGAAGTAGATGGGCGTGACTTCGCCACTCTATAAAGGGGAAATAATCAAATGCACAGTTTTTTGAGAACAAAAATTCGTAACTAATGCACCATAATTAGGGCTGTCAGTCGATTAAAATATTTAATCGCGATTAATTGCATGATTGTCCATAGTTAATCGCGATTAATCGCAAATTAATCGCACATTCTTTATCTGTTCTAAATGTTCCTTAGAGGGATATTTTTCAAGTTTTTAATACTCTTAACATATGAGTGGACAAATATGCTTTATGCAAATGTTTGTTTATTATCATTTGATCAATGACAAATATTCTCATGAATATTAAACACAACAACCTCTGAACATTAACAATATCCGCCTCAATTCAACCTGGAACTTCTCTGATACAATATAATAATACAATACAAAGTGTGTGTGTGTGTGTGTGTGTGTGTGTGTGTGTGTGTGTGGTGTGTGTGTGTTGTGTGTGTGTGTGTGTGTGTGTGTGTGTGTGTGTGTGTGTGTGTGTGTGTGTGTGTGTGTGTGTGTGTGAGATAGACAGTGTGTGTGTGTGTGTGTGTGTGTGTGGTGTGTGTGTGTGTGTGTGTGTGTGTGTGTGTGTGTCTGTGTGTGTGTGTGTGTGTGTGTGTGTGTGTGTGTGTGTGTGTGTGTGTGTGTGTGGAGAGACACTGTGATGGATCGTTGGAGCTATGTGCAACTCAAGGAATATGCTCGAACAGGAGCTGCCTGGACGCTGCAATCATGTTGTGCACACTATCCGTGCTGAGTGTGCTGACTTTTCGTACAATGTCCCACTCTCTGGCTACCTGCATAAAGTCAAGTGCTCGGCGCAGTTGTCGGTCAAATGTCGCTCCTCTGTTTTCATTGAAACAGCTCCTTATCCGTTAGCGCAGCTAGCTAGCACCAGATGCTAACAACAACAATACACGTAAGGTGTGCACGTTCTCTCTCTCCCGCCACACATACATACACCCTCCCGGTCCTCCCGATGGCCAGTTGGTGCTTGCCGGTGAGCGTGGAAGTGTGGTCTGCCGCAAGCGGACGGCAGGAGCGTGGCTGTCAGCATCAGCTTGTAGATGGTATTCTGAAACTACGGGGCGGCCGAGGAACAAAAAATACACATGCGTTAATCGTGTGAAAATAATTAGTGGCGTTAATTTTTTTATTATTAACGCGTTAACTTGACAGCCCTAACCATAATACATTCTGACGAAAAATAAAAATTATTATGAATACAAATAAAATAAAAGAAGCCTCCCGTGAGTTACTACAAGCTATAAAGTAGATTTTAAAAACGTTTTATAGAATAAAAGCTCACTGATGGACGTTGTAGAAATGCGTGTGTGCACCACGACAAAGGAGCCTCATTCACTTTACATTGGCGTTGTTTGCGTGGTGCAGACACGTAAATGTAGCAGAGTTCGTGACTCCACCACGCACTGCGGTGTTAAGGAGTCGTGGTGGAGTCACGCATTCTGGTGAGACCAGGTTGATATTTAACGTTGTGAAGCGGTCCCACAGCAATAGTTGTAAACTTTTGACCGTACGTCACTTGAGTGAAACAACTTGGTTAGGTTCAGGAAAATATTTAAGTTTAGAAAGTAATAAAGTTACCTTCATCACATTAAGAAACTTAACGTGGTGGCATTTGGTTTCACACAGACATGTACCTTGGGTTGCGGTCTACTTGTCAGTTTAGCTTAGAAAGGTTCCTAATGTGAAATTACCCCGAAGTCCCTCAGTGGCAGCCATGATAAGAGCCGTTCGAATTCTCTAGATCAGTGGTTCCCAACCTGGGGGGACGCCAGTCGCAGGGGGGACGCCAGGCCTCAGATGATTTGAGGCCAAATATCATATTTAGACTTTTTAAAACATTTTTTACATACTGTATAATTGTAAAGCAATACATGATTGTCACTAAAAGCTTTGTCTCTACATTACAATAAAATATAACAAATAATTGATTAATTCAT
>NW_011336582.1:0-4406 GCF_000735185.1 Notothenia coriiceps | reverse complement strand
ATATTGTACATAACATAAAAAAAAAACAATATCTGCCGGACGTGTGAGGAACAGATGACAAATTAAGATCGACATTTAGTGCAGGTCAAATTAAATAAAACAGAATTTACCATTCAGTATTGCCGACTCGAGTCTCGCCGGCTGCGGAATCCGCTTCTCTTTCACAAGTTTCTGCCTCGTTGTTCGATTGCCGGGCAGGAGGCTCGTACTGATAAGGCAAGATGCCTTGAAGTGAAAGGCTAGCTGGTTCACTCTCTACTTCTGTAACTGAATCCAGATAACCCACCGAATCTGAGCTTGAATGATCGCTGTCGCTGTCGCTGTCTGAAGTTGTCGCGTTGCTTGCCATTTGGACTGATTTGATCAAATGGCAATAGTTGCCACGTGTGACGTCACCGCTCGTTCGGGAGTGATCGGGGGCGTACTCGGCAAACTTCGGAACCAACATCGGTAACGTATATGTCATTTAATTATGACCAAACTTTAAACATTTTAATTTATTTTTATTCTGGTGATATCTAAACTACATGTTAAAAAACACCTGTGTTAGATGCATTACATGGCCTTTAACAATATCCTGCTTGTAACATACCCGCGCCTTTTTTAATTAAAGTACCCAATTGAACCTTTTCAGAGACTCCATTTAGTCTCCTTTTTAAAGCTTCTCTCCTGGACTAACGATCACAGTTTACAGCATGTAAATGGTCTGTAACGGTTACAATCCAAAAGTTTCTCTCCCACACACAACAAATCATGTAATCATTTAAATGTATCTAGTTCTTTAACATGGTTTAAGATAATGTTGAATCATGCACATCCTGAAGGTTATGAGGACTTGATATTATGATACATATGATAAGGTTAATACAGTGGAATTAATTAGCATGAATAAATATTGTTTGGAAATCAGTTTTTAAGTACTGTATCCTGACAGTTGTCCTCTCTGTTACAGAAGCAAAGATCCGGCTGTGATTTCTATTAGCGTAAATGAAGAGGGATTGTGTTTGAGGCAGGGAGAATAGAACATGATGGTGGTATGTGCTTAGGGACCTGTGTGTTGTGTACGTTTGGTTTCCTGACACCCTGATAACATCAGGGCTCATCTCAGATGGCCACATCTGGTCAAGCAGCAGACAAAACAAATCAATATCCGTTTGTGTGTCCTCTTGTGTGTCTGAGCATGCCTGCATACCAATTTGTTTGGTATAAGTGTGTCTGCATGTGATTTCCACAGAGACTGAGAGCCAGAGTCTGCCTCAATATTTTCCCTGAATCTTTAAAAAAGGAGAACCTTTATCTCATTTTTTGTCTGCCTGCCATCAGTTCTCCAAACAGGAAACCTGGCTTCAACCATTACAACAGAGACATCTTATAAATGATACATTTATAGTAGAACATGAAAGACTGGCTGAGTGTTCTACAGGCAATGAGAAATACAGTGTCCTACATTTGTTTCTGGTCCACTTTCTAGAAAGTGGAGCAAAAAGACAAAAAGGGACCAAATAAACCCAGCATGTTGTAGTTTCGGATAAACTGGAATTGGAAGAAAGGGTGCTGTAAGAGCAACACCAAAAAATTAGACAGCAAACTTCAATTGTGCTAGTGTTCATATTCGAAGCAGTTATAAGTCTTTCTTCGAATGTTTTTTATATTTAGTCACCCTAATCCTGTTTTGATCTAGTCATTTTACTTGGCTCGACTGTGGCTGTGAGGTGGTGTAGTCGTCTAAAAACAAGAACGTTTGGTTTCATTCCCAGCCCCCGCCGTCAACATGTCGATGTTGATCCTTGGGCAAGACAATTCGCCCCAAGTTACTTAACCTAACTTTACAAAAATGTTCGGTTACTCTACTGTAAATTCATTAAAGAGCACATATTCATATACATACATATTCTGTTTCATATTTGTATTTATTGTCTCTACTGGGACATGTCTCCATGCTTTAATGTTCAAAAAGCCTTTTATTTTTCTCATACTGCCTGTGCTGCAGCACCTCTTTTCACCCTCTGTCTGAAACCAGAGCCCAGTCTACTCTGATTGGTTAGCTGGCTGGCTCTGTTTTGATCACAAAAGTTAAACAACTGCACAGATTAACCTTGCCAGTGGGAGCAAATATTTAGATTTTATTTAAATGGGTTGTCCCATATTGAGGGAAAACTTGGTCAATAATTACATGGTTACTAATGCTTAGTGGAATACTTAAATCTGATTCCCTCAGATTTCAGGATAAGCAAACATTGAACTCACACTAAGCTCAGAAAACACAAACCAAACACTTAAAATCATTTTTTTTTAAAACAAAAAAAAACGATATGCCTGCCTGTTGTCAGAGAGGATGAGATACAAGAGAAAATTAGGTGATGAGGGGAAGGTGGCAGAGAGTGCAGAGCGGAGGATGAAGACGGACAGCCGATAATTAGAAAGGAGGCGTTCACTGACTAATTACGCAGTGAGAGCAGCTTCATGCTGACAGTGAAAATCTGCAACCTTCAGAACCCACTGACATTACCTTTGTTTACCACACACACGCAGGCACGGCAATTGTATGTGTTAGTTGCTCATGATAGACAACATTTCCTGGAAATAGGACTTTAACTTTGATCTTTAAAAACCCCAAGTCCACTCAATGACACAAAGTCACACTGACCTGAATGCAAATGACTGTTCCCGCCAGCAACCCAGTTTTTATATAAGCCGTTTGCCGTCACCTTATGATATATCCATTTCACCTCTTTTCACCCTCCCTCTGAAACCAGAGCCCAGTTTGCTCTGATTGGTTAGCTGGCCAGCTCTGTTGATGTCCCGCCCCTTAGCCTATCACGTACAATGTGTTGGAGCGCTAGCCAATAAATGCACAAGTGTTTCATATTGATATCACTATGTTATGGAAGTTAACAAAGGAGTCCAATTGAGGAGTTTCAGCCAGGGTGTGGGAGAGAAACTCCCTCTGGAGGGAAAACAGGATATTGGCCTTTGCACACCATTTACACGCACAAAAACCTATGTACCACACTATGGGAAAGGGAAAACCCCAAAGCGCATAAAAGGGCCTCTTTTAGTCAACTGAAGGAGGAGGTTTGGTTGGACAGGTTGGTCAAAAAACAACAGACCATCACCTAGGTCTAGGAGACCATGTCTCTGTCCAGTGAAACAATGTTGTTGTCATATCACTTCTGTACCTTATTAAAAACGCTTTATTTTTACCCCAAACGGTGACTTATTTGTCAGGTAATTTACATTTGTATTCAAAATCAAGATTTTTTTCAAAACCTAAACAAGTTTTTGTAAAAACAGAGGTTTATTGAAATACTGTTTGTATGTGAAGTGTATCTTGACACATGATTCTGGATACCGATTGTATTAAAATGACTAATAACCTGAGATGTCTGAGGATACACTGTCTATTTGAATGAGCACGTCGGTTTTCTCACATGAAAGCTTGAGACTCAGTTGATGAAGGATTCTGAATGAATGTTCTGTGTGTACTTAGGGAGCACTCTGCTGTGCTAAACCAGGACCTGACAGATTGAAAAGCGCTGCTGATTTCAGCGGTTTTCATTATTGTGAATGAGTTTGATGGAACTCGGAGGACAGCAACGCAGACAGCAAATAATTAAGAGGGAGGCGTTGAGAGGCTAATTACACAGGAACAGAGCTGCAGGCCTCCACTGAAAACAGGACACCACTGTTCCACCTGCAGAGCCCTGAGGAACCTGAAATACTATACAAGTTCTAACATATGTCCATGTTATGAAGGTAGATATGGTGCAAAATGCGAGAGCTTGTAAAATGTGATGTGAGCACTTGCAGAAAATAAATCTGAGCTTGTATGCATACATTTACACTTGTATAAAATATCCTAACCCAGTCTCATGGCATTTTGTGTTATAGTCACGACATTTAATCTATTGATTCGTGTTCACCAACACGATTTTCCCCTTTTTTTCGTGTCACACAGAATGATTTTAAAAGCAATGTATTTCTATTGGTAGTATGTTTCGTGCCTGCAGCACGTCTTTTTGTCCGTTCGGCTCTTGGAAGACCGGAAGCTGTGTGGTTCATAAAAACATGTTTTACTCAATATCAAGCCACAATTATTGTTTTTATTTTAAATCGTATAATGTCTGACTTTTTTTGTCATCTGTGAGGAAAAGAAATAGGGCTCAGAGCCTCAGAATACTGAAATCTGTATTTTTTAAAATATTTTTTTCCTTCTAATTTGTTATTATTTTCTAAATAACACACTGTTATTTACTCAACAATAACACACAATTATCCTTGTTTTTATTTACTTATTTAATTCCTTAATCTCTGGATTTTTTGGCGTCCGTCAGGAACTGAATTTCAAAATAAAAATAACCGGAAACAGACGTAGGCATTTCGAGCGATTAGCCAAGATCCTCAGC
>NW_011336581.1:97196-128787 GCF_000735185.1 Notothenia coriiceps | reverse complement strand
CCACACACACACCTACACTGTACCACACACACACACACACCTACACACTGTACCACACACACACCTACACACTGTACCACACACACACCTACACACTGAAACACACACACATCTACGCACTGTACAACACACACATCTACACACTGTACCACACACACACCTACACACTGCACAACACACACACCTACACACTGTACCACACACACCTACACACTGTACCACACCCACATCTACACACTGTACCACACACACACACCTACACACTGCACAACACACACGCCTACACACTGTACAACAGACACACCTACACACTGTACCACACACACCTACACACTGTACCACACACACCTACAGCTCCTAAAGCATAATCAGGCTACAGCCGTTGTGTATTTTATTATGTGAAGCACTAAATGGTCTTAGAAAAATATCGACTCTTTGTTTGTAGATATCTACAAAACTAATGCAAATAAAGAGAGTAGGCCTGTTATACTGAGTGATATATATTTTACACACTGCTCTGTTTTCTGCACGGACCTCACAGCTGTTCTCACTGTAAACATCGCGTCGCGATGAAAGCAGTTACTAAAATAATATCCAGGGGATGCATGCAGAGCTGTCATTAGCTGAGATAAGTCCGGCCGTGCGTCACGCCTCCACCGTTCCCGGAAATGCATCCGTGGAGGAGCCGTGGAGGACCCATCAGTAGGCTTGTTTGAGACGCGTTGCGGCTCGCCTCGAAAGTAGACGAGAATAGCCGATCGCAGCCGGGGGAGGTCTCAAAAAGCTCGCCTGAAGTCGGACAGCTCCGAGTCGGCTTCTTCTTCTGCTGCTGCTTTGCCTTCTTCTTCTTCTTCTTCTTCGGTNATCGCGTTGCGATGAAAGCAGTTACTAAAATAATATCCAAGGGATGCATGCAGAGCTGTCATTAGCTGAGATAAGTCCGGCCGTGCGTCACGCCTCCACCGTTCCCGGAAATGCATCCGCGGAGGAGCCGTGGAGGAACCATCAGTGTCTCCTCGGTTATAGCTCCTCCAGAGAGCCTCCTCCATGCTCGATGCTCGGGCCTCGAAGTGCATTTAGAGAAATTAGATGTCCTTCAAAATGGCGCGCTGAAATTCATTTCCGGGTCACTACCGGAGGACCGAGGAGGGGAAATTTGAGTATTGAGAAACCTCTATAGTTTCTCACTGACCATACAGGGGCTCAGTTTGATGTTTTGTTACTGCTGTAATTCAAGAAAGGTTAAACAGGGAAATATCTCAAAAAGGGTAAAAAAATCACAGTTCCATTTAAATCACGTTCTATTTTCATTCATTTTTTACTTATTCAATAAAGTCCGCTAGAGTTGGACTTTTTAGGTTTTATGTACCCGATCCACTTGTGAAAATCTAGTAGATGTCCATTGTCTTTATTACTTACATCCATTGATCAATGATGGGTGGCTTTTCCCAAACCACTTCTTTGTGACAGCCTTTTTAAGAATTGTATGAATACAATTTTAATGTTTTCCCTGTTTTTTTCTAAATAAATGTTGACAAGCCTTTTCTTTCTGCTTCTGCCAGAGTTGTCCAACTGCCATCGACGAGATGTTCAACACCAAACTGCACATTATCGGAGGGGTGGGCATTGGTATCGGGATCATCATGGTGAGTGTGATGACACATCCTGAAAAGATTTTAATGCCAACATTTATAATTCTTTAATTACTTAGCAGTTGACATTAAAAGAAACATGCACATACATGTTTTGATCTTTTACCAACGTATAAGTTTTCCACCCTTTGTATATTCATGTCGTCCTTCTCCTTTCAGATCTTTGGGATGATCTTCAGCATGATGCTCTGCTGTGCTATTAAGAAGTCCCGGGACTTTGTCTGAACAAAAAAAAACCTCTGTTAAATGTATGTCTTCCCACACAACTGCTTAAGAGTTTAAATCTGTTTAATGATCATAACAGTCATATTATAGTTTACTACCCGGATCCATACAGCATGACCACTCTGCGACAGTATGGAACCTCATTTGTTTGCTCTTCTTCTCTTTGGGTACAAATGTAATTCCTTTGCCCGGGAAATTGAATACTTTTTATTCTAGTACCAATTATAATGAATGTGCTACTTTTCAGTTTCACAGAGAGCTTGTCCGCACTACTTTTTAAAGACGTTGCTGCCCTCTGGAGGATGTTGAAGAAAGAATTTAGAATAATATCGGATCAATTTATGTATAACATTGCCTGTGGTTGGTTTGTAATCGAACAGGCTTTTTTTTTTGTAGCTAACTGGTTTTACTTTGTATTTTATGTTTGCCTGAACTTACATGAATTTTGATTTTTATAAATGCAGAACTGTGGAGTTTTATGCAAATATTTTTGATGAATGCAGTTCCAATGTATCTTTAACATGCCAAATAAATTAATGAATAACCACTGTTTGGTGCCACTCAGATATTTTGTGATAAATTGTAGGAGGGATGTCATTTTACTGAGCAGAAAGGGAAGATGGAGTACAATTAATGTGGATACTAAAGAGATTTCTCAAAAGTACAAAACAAACTCTGAGCTCGCTTACAGTATCCACTTCCTAGTTTTGATGGAGGAAAATACTTCTAAAAGTCTCATGCAAATGAATATTGGCTTCCACAAGAAGTCACTTTTTATTACCTAACACGGACATTTAAATGCAAAACTGGCCTTTAATCTGCAGGCCCTCATTTGCATTCAGTTATCCAAATGTTCCAGAAGAGTCTGTAACTGTGCATTTCATCTGTGTTGCTGTAAACATCATTACGCAGTCAGAGAGAAGCAAAGAGGCATTCAGGGTACAGGATTATTTATTCCATAAAACAATGAAATGAATAAAATACATGGCTTTGACGATCCTAAAGTTGTGGTGAGGTCGACTCCTCAGTTTGGATAGCACTAAGATGTTTGTCATTGGAGAAACAAAAGCTGGAAAACAGTCATGATACATTTCATATTTTTCACTTTATAAAGTATTCAGAGGAACACTTTTTTAGTCTTATGGCATTTCTTGATGAAATCTTGCTTTAGGATCAACTTTTGACACTTGGTATTTCCTGTGACCAAGCATGACACCAGAATTAGTTTTTTGGCAGAAAGTGAGAATACGGCTGTTTGATTAATTGTTCAAGCCATTTTCTTTAAAGCAATGACGACAGTTATCTGGCTTCCAGTTTTCAAATGTGAATATTTACTGGTCTTCTGACAGTAAAGTACATGTATTTTGGTCTTGGACTTCAGGTAATAATTGAAAATCATCACATTGGGCTTTGGGAAAGTTTGAAAGTGTACTTGGAAAAACGAATTTGTCCCAAAATCCACTCAACTTTAGTGCTGAGCTACATTTGGAGACAAAGTCTGGTTTTAGTTCAACTATTCTGTTTGCATGTCACGGGTCACGTCTGTAAACCGTAGTGTTTACCTAACCTGCAAAAATATCAATAAACCTCTTTGTAACACTGTTAGCTCTGAGCTAAAATACAGAATGTTTCAATGATTATAATTCTTATTTAAATGCAAAACAAAGAGACAGCGAATCAAACAGTCAAAATTATAGCTACTTCTGGAAAAAACCCAGCTCAGATTTGTGAATGGCAAAATATAAATGGCGGACACATCAATGTGATATAGTTACTAAATATCTGGGGTAATTCAATGTAAAGCAACAATTATTGTTCCCATTTGTGCTACAGCTGTGTGTGCATGGCTTAGACTAAAGTGTGTACCAATACTTAGTGCAAGGATTGGCAGTGAGTCAGTATTTCAATTCTAAAAAATCCTCTTAGAAGTGGAAAATGAATTAAATCCACAGCGATAATCAGATAAGCAGTGACAGAGAAAGATAAAACATACAAAGTGTTGCATATATTTGTCACAGAAGCTGCTTGTGCTATTGCTTTGTTAGCTAGTTTGTTACTAGAGTCTACAGTACTGAATACTGCTGCGGTGTGTTTACATGCTCATCATTTACTTCCAGCTGAAAGGGAAAAACCCACCCTGTTCAAATATTTTAAAACAGTTGGCAAATGAGGCAAAAATCAATTTTGATAGCATAAATTCAAATATAGTAATTCACAGATTCTATAATGGAGCATTCAGGTGAAACTGGTCAACTCAAAAGGTTTAAATACAATAATTGAAGTGGAAATTATAAACAATGTACTGATGTGTTGAGAAGCTGAAGTATAGTTTGTTGATTTAGAAATAAAATCCATTACTTGAATCATTCATTCATTAATAAAGCAATTATCAAACAAACACTTTCTGTTCAATTATTCTCCGATTCAGACGTTCAAAGATGACCCCTTTTCTCAGGTCATTTTTTATTATTTTCTGACATTTTATAGTCTTAATAATTATTGGAATGATCGAAATAACAACCCGCTTCTTTTGCTGGTTGCTACCCTAAACTCAGACATGATAATGTTTGCAGTACATACTCTATAGTTTTTGTATATACTACACATTTGGGAGATATCACGTCTCAGCTTCCAGCATTTGCACCTCACACTGGCTTTTTCATTTTTCAAGTTCATATGACTTAATATTCTTTGACCCTGAATGCACCATTAAATCAAAAGATGGCATCTGATTGGAGTTTAGAGGAACATAATACATACATTCTGTAGGTGAAGACCATTGGGGCCCTCCATCAATGACTGTATTCACAATTTGACTATTATACTCCAACGTTCTGAAGATATTAATGTAGTAATGAGCAACTTAGATAAGATACAAAGTTCAAAATTACACAGAAGAGATATGACATACAAAAACCAGATGAACGGGCAGATTTTTCCTTTAACTCTTGCATCATGATATCAAACACAATGTTTTCCAGCATGAATTTAAGAGTGTGTTATTATGAGAAAGAAATGACATACATGAGCATGTAGACACACCTGTTTCACCCTCCAGCAGTGTGTCTCCAGGCAGAGTTTTGGCCTCTATAAGTACATTATTTCTACACTGTAACACAGTGTGTGTGTTAAGTGCTTTGTGTTTCAGCACCAACAGGTCTGACGAGTTTTCCTCCAGCTGGAACCATTAGAAGCTTCACTGGTTTTGGTCCAAGTATCTCCAGTTTGCTACGGGTCAGCTGGGAAAAGTTAGATTGAGATGAGCCCTGCTGTCCATATAGTCCTTCATGTGTCAAGGCCATGTCTTCCCTTCTTCCTCCTCCTCTTCCTCTTTACCTGATTTCGTGGAAGTAGAGGTTGGCACATAGACACAGCAGCAGGATGGACGCCAGCATGTAGTAAATCAGATTCCTGAATTTAGGCTCCAGATCGCCCTGCCGGTACCAGTATATCTGACAGGGAGAAACATGAAAAGGTTTATTTATAATGGAAGTTTGGCTGGAGTAGAAATGTTATACATCACTAAGCCATTGTTTTCCCCAGTTTTATTTTTTACATTTTTACAAGAAACTTTCAGTGGCAAGGCGGCTCATATTGACTATTTAAACACCATTTATTTTTCACCAAATTACTTTTAAAATTATTATTCTTTATATTATTATTTGATAATAAAGTCTAAAAATGTCTGAAAACAGTGAAAGAAATATCTGAATTTTTAACCAAAAATCACAAAATGTTCAATAAATAGAAACAATTACATAAAATAAATACATGCAGCAAAGTGCATAAATACATACACCTGACATTCTGAGAATCGGTTCAGTTTTACTGGATAAAAATGATTTAAATAATTTGTCAACTTCGATTAATTAATTGACTAATTGTTTCAGCCCTGATTGCAACGCCTCAAAGCAATTTAAAGAAAAACCTATGAAATGACTGAAAGTTTTATCTGAAAAAGTACGTTTAAGATTCACTATTTACCTGGTTTCCATTCCCATTAAACATCTAACAGAAATCTAAAGGGCAGTCATTTTACATTACCTATTTTGATGTACTTAAGTTATCATTTATACAGGAACTAATGAGCCTTTCAAATAAAAAACAAAATGGTGTTTTTACCAGCATTATATTCGATCCACATGCTAACAGGATGCACACGGCAAAGAAGACATTAAGCGGTCGCGGAGGCAACGAGGGGAACACAAAAGAACTGATAACAGTCACCTGCAAGACAAAAAGGACAAATGTTAACACAAAAAGAGTCTAAATAATCAAAAGCTTTTTAATAAAAAACAAGCTTTTCAGCTTTAACATCTTTGGCATTTACAGTTTCATCTATCTGTTATTACTGAAGGACTTTTGCACTTTAATTGCAGTATTTATTTATTAGACCTTCTATGTAAAGGTGATGTACATTAAACATGTAAAACGTATTTTGTTTAACAGGATGCATGTTAGAACGCAGCTCGTTTTAAGAATCGCAGACAGCGCTGTGCTGGAGGTGTGTGTAAGTTGATTTTCTGCAGACAGACAGTATGGAGAAACACTGTCTGTCTGCAGAAGGAGAAGTAAAAACACATGATTCATTATTTTAACTGCAAACTCCCTTTTCCTCTTACGTCAGCATCCAAAAATAGATAACCACATTTCTTTCAGAGAGCAGGAAACATGAAACATTGCTCGTATGGTTACATGTGTACAACTCGTGGCACAGGTTACACTTTAATGCTGAAAGTAAAACTATAAATGGGTTCAATGAGGAAAATAGAAAATAGAGTTTTTTAAAAGATCATAGAATTTATGCAAACCTTAACTTAAAAAAGATGCATAATAGCATATAGGAATTTGAAATAAGTACAGACGTCAGATCAGTTATAACCAATCAGACTTAAAAGTAACCCTACGCCCTACCAAGTCTAAAGCTAAATAAAACGCCTATGCATTTCAACGAGATGCACACACAGTAAATGCCCCTTTGCAACTGCAGCTCTAAAGTTATGGTAAAGAAATACTCTTGCACACTACTATCACCAACACATTCACTACAGTCATTAAGAACAGATGCAAATAGAAAACATTTTATTTTATACATTAAGTAAGCCGCTGTAAAACATTTGGGTGATTTCTCAAGCTTTTGCTTTGGGGCAACATCTACATATGTAAGTGGTAAAAGGACATTCAATAATGAGTACTTACTAAAACAACCAGAGACGTGACTCCCCCCACAGCCAGGTTGACGATTCGATCCTGAAAGGGAGAACGTTTATAAAAGACGTCTGTTTATTTTTGATATATTGTATTCCTTAGAGTTCTACATTTGTTAAAAACTGAATGTGAGAGACACAGAGAGGGCAGGGAAGCCAGAAAGAAACATACATGCATGTAATGTATTATTATTCATAACATTAAAACACTAAAAATACTGTATCATACATATTTTTACATATGTATTGTTGTTATATAGTACAATGTGCAAATGTTTACTTCTTTACATTATTTCATAATATTCTAAAATGAAGCAACTGTTCCAAAATCCAAGTCCCCCCCCGGGTTCAATAAAGTAAGGCTGTTGATTCTACTGTTTTCATCCCACTCCCTCCAGGCTCCTACCCGTGCCGAGGTCTCCCCGAACAGAGGCCTGTTGTCCTGGCCGCTGGTGCCGTACGTCCTGGTGCTGAAGTCATCCATGGCCGGCTCTGCAGACACCAAACCCTCTGCAGCGCCCCCCCCGCCTCTCTGCACCCACCCTCCTTCCCTCTCAGCTGCGCCTCCTCTTGGAGACCCCGGGCCAGTGCTGCATGCTAGCTAGCTCACAAGCTAGCCTCCGTCTGCGTCCCGCTGCACGGCGTCAGCAGAGTGGGTTTGACATCAGGGAGAGACTCGGATCATCAGGTGGGTGGGATTCTTTATCTGTGGCAGAACATCACAACAGGAAATGTTTACAAAGGGTGCAATGCACAATCAGACACTAAAAGCTCTCTCATCATCATCATCATCATCATCATCATCATCATCATGTCCTGCAACTTCCTGCCTTTCTTGTAAGCCATAAAGAAATACATGTTTTATTATTTCTGGCAAAGCAATAAAGAGTTCACAAAATCAAAGTGTTGGAAGTACGGCTGCAGGGAAGTTAAGTTTATGAGTATCACACCAAATGTATACTCTTCCTTCATTAATCCACAAAACAATTGTTTTTGTTTTTATTCATTTCTATTTCTTATTATTGATTTTTTTAGTGCAGGTTTTTATCGCTTACCTTTAGATAGTTAAACGTACTCAACTTCAGCAATAGCTCTGTGATTTTAAAATGCTTATTTCATTTGAACTGAACCAAAATTCAATTAAACAATGATTTTATCAGCAGACATTTTTATAAACCACACTATTGCATATCATTCAGTTGATAAGGTCATTTGAAAGCAAAATGCTGTTTCCTGCTTCTTAAATTGCAAAGACGAAGAATATATTTCAAGTTTTGGATTACTATGGCAGCGTTAAAACTCTAAGAGAAACGCTATATGTATATATATATATACACACACACACACCGTGGGAGTGGAAGCAATCCGCTGATGATTAAAACGCAAAAGAAAACAGATTCTTATCGAAGCTTATCATCTTCACTTCCTCTTTTCTCAGGTGCGATGACAACCACAAGTCAGTTCCATCTCACAGAAAAAGAACAGCAAGATGATGATAGCGGTTTAAAGGAGGAAGCTGAAATCAAAACAAAGTTTAACTTCATAATGATTCAGCTATAATGGAAACAAAATAATAGTGTTCTGTTTAACAGTCTAGTTAATGTAAAGTTTGAGCCTGCTTTAAACCCCAATAAAAACAGTGCTTTTATTCAGCAACTCTTTTTTATTGATTAATCATAATGTCAGTTTTTGAAATCTTATGTGAATCTCTGTCTTGGTGATGTCCTCAATCTTCTTAAAGCTTTCTCACCACAAGCTGCAGATCAGCTAAAAAAATGGACATTGCGAAATCCAAGATTGAACTTTGACTTGACGTTTTACCAAATACAATAGAGACCTCAAAAGAGAACAGCTTGTACGGCCTTATCTTGGATCCATTACATTTTTGAAAGAGATTTTAAACAGAACAACATCCAGAGGATGGTAAAAGTACTTTTACCACCCTGAGCTTCCTCTCACGCCCACAAAAACCACTACTCGTATAAAAGTATTTGTTTATGAAGAGTTTTTCCACCAAGCATTAAAGAGGCCCAGGGGGAAACCACCATGAGGCATTTTAAAGCAATACATTGTTGAAACAAACAATGTTTGATTTCCCAGCTTCCTTGAAGTACGGTTATGTTTCTTTATCTGATTACAGAAACAGAGAAACGTGATTACGGGTGATAGGGATTACGACACTTTTGGAAATGATAATACATTGTTTAGTTTCACACAACGTCTTTATGCAGGGAAAACCCCCATTTTCTCAAAGATGGCAGCTACGGTTGCTTTCTTTCTGGGTCAGAAGGCAGCAGGAAAGGAAATAAAACCCTTGCAGAGCTTTCTCAGCAGAAAAAGCCCACAGTGGAAAACAAGAGCTTCGTTATAACCAGGCATAAACCTTGCCTAAAGACATTCCTCCAGAGCCTTGTGATTCACTAGGCTTCTTAAACAGAAACCCCATGACTTAACTGAGCTAGGAAGACAAATATATAGGCATGTGTGGGCTGATAGTAGCTCCATTAAACCTTGAGTCTTTATCAAAACAAATCAATCATTTAGCTCTTTTCAAACAGGTGTGTATCAGGTCAATACTAAATTATTTAGGTAAGCTTTATATTGGTTTTGTCAACTTGTCCACTACAAGACCACCAACATCTAAACATTTTTACTTATTCAGACTTTCATCATTTATTTATGTGGGGATTGTATGTTTGATTAACTGATTAGTGATATAGTCTAGGAAAGGAAAAATGCCATTTACTAGTTCAGAGAAATGCCTCAGAAACCAAAACTATATTACTCTCTGATAAATCAACTCATCTTAACAGCTGTACAACTAATTCCAACAAATAACTAAATAAAATCAGATGAAGGATCTGTGTTGAAAATAAGACGTGATTAATACAATTTAGAGATAAGATAATTGTATGACTTTACAGCTTGAGATTTGTATCGATTGTTAGATATTTTTTCAAAGCCCTGCAGGCTCACTGGGTCAGGGTGTGTTTGGCATGTGATTCAAACTGTTTTGCAGTGTCAAATAAAATAATAAAATGGGTTAATTCCCATATTATCCACAAAACGAGGTGCAGTGACAGTCGGTACTAAGCACTTGAAAGACAAGGGGGTAGGAATAGACGCTTACATTAGAAAATATAGATTAGTAAATTAACTTAAAGCTTTAGATATAGAGAAGACATTGTACTGCTCCAGTCATAACACTATTAGCATGTTGTTGGGATGTTCAGAGATTAAATCTCAGCAAAACACTTGAATATCAACAACACACAATTGAACACAATGTCTGTGACACCTACCAATTTATAGTAGCAATTGTCTTGATTAGTAAATGGCGTACCTTGCCAGCAATAGGTAAGAAAACACATTTAACTTTAACATACACAGCTTGTTAGCCTTGTAAGTCATAGCCAAATAGCAACCTAAGCATACGTTACCGTTAAGTGAATAGAATAAACCGAAACTACACACTATATCAGTTCATCCTACAAGTCAGGTATAAAATAACGAATATAAACGACACCATTAAGGCTACCTTCTGTAGTGTTAGCTAACTTGAGCTTTACCCGTTACGAGGCCAACTCTAAAGCAGGTAGCTAACGATGCTAAGCTAACCTGCCAGAACTACATTGAAAATAAGACATTTAGAAGAAGCTGTAAGCTAATGTTTCTACTATTTTACTTTACTGACTCGCTTACCTTACAGCTACCGTGACTCCACTGGAAACATAACTTCTGATAATAGTGTCGAGTATAAATTAAAGGGAATAAGCCAGGTAGCTTCAGTTCAAGCTGTTAAAGGCGAGTTTACTGTTGAGCCGACAGGGCTTGTAGCAGTTTCACTGACGCAGCTCGCCAAACTTCATTCAGAAAGTAACCTATTTAAACTGTGGATTCTATTATGCTAAATAAAATTTAAAAAAAACAGTTTTCCAGTAAAACTACATTGAATTTAATCCAAGAAAATAATAATATTATCAACAAGAAGAATTATAACATAGTTAAATAATAACCTTAAGAGCCAGATAGTTTGTTTACCTCATGCATAAAATACTACAGAAAACATTAAATCTTCAAAATCATGAACGGAGTTTGGTGGGTGGATGTGTAACTCACCATTCATGGTGTTTAAATCCAAACAGTTTTTTAAGTATAAAAAATAGACATAGCCTACAGTTATCAGTTTAACTTTTCGAAGATCCAAAATATGCCTTGATATATTTTAAAATATAAAATGATGATTACTACCTTATGATTTAGAATGATTACTGAATCATTGATGTAGTTTTATCATGTCATGTAAGTAATGTAATTTTGCATTTCTCACCTGCCTTGGTGTGCAGGGCTGTCTGTGCAGCAGGAGTCAGTCACTTCAAATGGGATACTTCTCTTGCAACACCACGAGTAAACTATCTTTCTTATTAATAAAGCATATTTTTCTCATTAACCAAGCAGCGAAGTAAAGCAATATGTCCTTGATGTGGGGAAGAAAAAAACAGATCTGAGAGCAATGGGGGCTCTATGCGTAATCTCACCCCTCATGTTAGCATCACATGAGGAGAGTGTGACGGGCCTAGTGTTTAATCCCAGCAAAATAAAACATCACATTTTTAAACAGGTCATGAGTGGGAATAACATCTCTCCTCGTTAAACCCTGCAGCTTAATACAGTAAGAAAAACATGTTTGGTTACTGTAATGATGTAATTATAACTGAAGGTATTAAAGTGATCGCATTAAAAAATCCTACACAGTTTAACATGCCTTATTTGTTTTTAATTATTCATAATCAACTGCAACTCCAGGATAACTTAATTCAAAAATCTCATGTTTGGGGAATAATAATTAAAAATTATCCATAAACACAGAGTAAGCCCTCTTCCTTCTTCTTTTAAGCTATTATACTGAAAGTGAGTAGGCAGGGACTTTTAAGTGAACTATGGCTTTGGTAAAACCATGCATGCAGGAGGAAAATCATGTTCACATTGTGGAAAACAAAATGCACTGGTCCAAAAAATACAATCACCCACCAAGATGATCACAAAAAAAAACTTATCAGCTGTTTAAAAAATATTTTATTTGAAAACAGAGGTCATCTTCTTCGGCAGGGGTGAATCTGAGATATAGTGTGTGTCAACAGGCTGTATTATTATATTGATGGAGGCCAGAACACCTTTTAATATGCATACACTTTGACTTTGTTGATGTCACGTTCCTCACATTCCCTTTTCCTGCTGTAGTAATAAAATGTGTTGTCTCGACGTTGGAGCTTCTTCACGAAGCCGGACTCTGGCCATTTGTCAACCTGAGAGAGAAACATTTTTTTTTATAACCTCTAACATCATTTAAAATTGGTTATTTTACTGGAACTCCTGGTTCCTCTAATGTCTTGTTACATTAAAAAGGAAAGGACACAATGCTAACAAGTATTTTTTTCACAATGAAAAAAAATGAGTATGCTGTCAATTAGTGAGAACAGAAGCTTCATATAAACAAACAAAAATAGAGTTTGTGAGACAAGTGATATGCCATTAAATGTACCAATGAACACAACAACAAACTAATAACAATAATATGTACCAAGAATGATATCTGTTTTAAGTTGACTAAATTCTAAAAATGGTCCTAGACAAAAATCAGGACCTTCTATATTGTCTATCTGTCTAATATGAGTTAATTTGTTTGCACAATATTCCTGACACAATGCACATTTGTTCCTGGGTTGCATTTACAAGAAACATTTTGTGTTTGATGTTTCGATAAAGAAAAAAATAGATGATCATTTCCACATTCATATCATTATACTTACCAAGGACCCTTGTTTGACTTGTATGTACTCCAGTTCATCTCTGTAGCCGGCCTGCTGGAATCTGAAAAGGTTTTCTATCTCTGCGGTCCATCCTTTGGCTCGGCTCATGGACTTTGGTGTAGAGTTGTTATCAGTAGTAAAGGACATGGTGGTGATGCTGGAAATATTACAAAATGCACAAGTTATTACATTTCTGCTAAACAGAGTGACAAGTTATAACAAAAATTGCTTTATAATTGGCCTTACTTGCCATATGCTTAGCTTTGTTTCACTGGAAAGATGCACACCAACCTGTCTTTGCTCAATGGATCGAAAGACATATAGGCCAAATGTACTTTCTTAAATTAGAGAAATAAAATACCAATTGAGGGGCTCCAAATAGACCTAATAGATTATTGAATATGTAAATACACAATAGCTCAGCTTCCTTTGTTTTTATCCTTATTTATGTATTATTTCTTTACATTATTATTGTATGTTACACTTTTTTTTTATTATCACTGTTCCATCCTGTTTTTCTTGTCTTTTGTGTGTATGTCAGTCACTATATTATACAGCATTGTAAAATAACTTAAAAAATATACAATGTTTAAAAAAATGTTTCTACACTTTAAGAGTGAGCAGTAGAATATTACCATACCACCTTTTGATTTATATTCCTTTATCTCATGTCTGACTGGTTTTATTGGATTAACACAAAAACAAACGTGTATTCTCGGGATTAGGAAAATGTATATTCGGCTAATTTCTTGTTTTTTTCTTTTAGAATCATCAAAAACACGTGTTGAATCAACAATGCACAAGAGTTTAAACATTTAGTTAAGATGTGGAGGCTAATTAGACATGAACATGATCCTACAGGCGACAGATGGCAGACGGAACTGACGCATTTTGTCAGTCAGACTGTGAGTGTCGAAGTGACATTTCAGTGAAAATAAGTCAAGTGATGCTTTACAATGCGTTTCGCACTTAAGAATTGGCACTAAGCAATGTGACATATTAAAAAGAAAAGTAAATTGTGTTGCTCGATTTTTTTTTTTTAAATACAACATTCTTAAATAGAGTTTCGAGCATTACTGTCAACCCGCTGTCAACAAAGACTATATTATGACCTCTACTTTTTTATAACGTCCATTGAAAATATCTTACATTCTCATACAGTTCAAAATCCATACATTACCCTACAATTACTTGATATAAAATACTGATAACTGTTTACTTACATTTGTTTGGAAAACTAGTTTCTCTCGGACGTCAGTTAGCATGCGGTGATATTTATTAGCTTTTCTTTGGTTGCCTGGTTACCGTGAGGTTTCTTCTTCTGTGTTGGAGGACAACGGCCAAAAGCTTCCAGGAGATGGCGCCAAACAACAAGGCAATACGTTCAGCAGCAAAACAATACATAAACGGACTACTCTGGGACCACTTTGTTGGATCTGTTGATATAGTTTTCCCTAAAAGGGAAGCATGTGTCAAGAAAAGTGTGAAACAATATTTACAGCAGAGGCTCAATTCAAGAAGAACACCTATGAGTATAAATGGACACTAGATGGCGGTAATATTTACCAAATGCACTTGAATCGTCCGAAACGACAAAGACGACGAAGAAGAGGAACTGAAATTAATGGGCGGGACAAACACTGGAGATGACAGCAAAATATGCTCTCTCCGCTGGACATAACTTTACAATAATTTCACCAGATACCACTAAAACAGTTTGGCATAAACATGAGTTCATTTGCAGGTCGAATGAAGGAGTATTCCACCATGTCTTTGGATCGGTTCGACCGGGAGAACCTACATTCCCGGGCATATTTCCTCTCCCACTGCCACAAAGGTGAGCCTGGCAGCCAGCTAGCATCACAAACCATTAGTGTTTAATGGAAGTTTGGATGAAAATTGATTATCCACAGAGACATATAACACCAAATTACAGGTTGTCGTTGTTGTTTATCTGTTTTATCTTATTGACAGATCATATGAAAGGACTAAAAGCACCGATACTCAGGAGAAAACTGCAGTTCAGGTGAAGTTTTTTGGCAAAGGCAACTTTATTGTGTAGTTGAAGTACATTTTTAGGTATTTGTACTTTGCCTTAGTATTTCAATTTTCTGCTTCTAATCCACTCAAATGTAGTGAAAAATATTGTATTGTGTTACATTATGGATAATTTAAGTTATATGCCAGATGCAAGAGATTATATGATGAAGTTTTTTTGCTATACTGAAAATAAATAAAGAATTCCACAAAGAAATTACTTGGACACATACTGTAACTCATATAAACGAAATGGGGGAGATATCATTTTTATGGTGCTGTATTATTGTTTTCCCTCTTGGTTTATAGTCGTACAGTTAGGCTTTACTGCTCCTTCGTGACCAAAGAACTTCTTCTGAACAATCCCAAGTACGCTTTCTGGGAGGAATACATTGTAAGTTACCTTTATTCCTCTCATTGTGTATGCATGTGATAATTAGAGCATTTATCCTGTGACAGACGTTTTTCTACCTTAAGTTGATTCTCTGTGTGTCAGAAAATATGTTTTGCTTTTCATGTCATGTTCATCTCTGCTTGGCTTTATAGTATTTTGGTCAAATTAGAGGTTTTGTCCCTTTACCCAAAACATTTTTTAAATTATTTTCTTCTTTTTTTTATTCTGGTAAAATTACATGTTTTAGGTTGCATTAGAGCTGGAGAGTCCCACTCAGATTTCTCTGGTTGATGAGGCATCTGGAGAGGTAAAAACTGAGGATTGTTTTGTAGTCATTCAGTCACACATGTAGATTTAGTTTCCTAATTTTAAGTGTTTCCCTATTTGATTTTCTGCAACTCTCTTTCTGGTGTTAATTTAACAGAAAGAAGAGATTCTGGTCACATTGCTCGCTGCAGCCCACTGTCCTGGCTCTGTTATGTAAGTTGAACATTAACTGTCTTAGACTTTAAGAAAGTTGTCTGATTTGATTAATACAAATTCATATTTTGAAATGTAACATATGTATAGGCTATTTTAAAATACAGGTCTGTCAGGGCAAATACATATTCAAACAATGTTAAACGTTTTATTTTGGTTTTAAGTCAGAAATGGTGTGTGTGTTTGCAGGTTCCTGTTTGAGGGTTCTCAGGGGAACGTGTTGTATACAGGAGACTTCAGGTTTGCAGCTGGAGATGTGTCAAGAATCGAACATCTGCACTCTGGCAGCAGGTCGGTCCTGATGAACATCTTCACAGTTTTTTGCCTCTTCAAGTTTCTCAAAAGTAACAAGAGAGTAAAAGTTTAGGAATTGGATAATGACTAAATGTAAAAATGTCACCTAAACCCCGTCTTCAGACACTCTCCCCCTCTTCTTTGTCACCTTTGCCTTATCACAGTTTATGTGTGACGCTGTTCTTTCATGTTTCAGAGTGAAGGATATACAGAGCATTTATCTGGACTCAACGTTCTATGACCCACGATTTTTCCAGATTCCCACTCGGGTACGTTTCTGGGATGGTCTCTGGCTATGAAGTACAAAGAGGAATTGTTGATAAAACTCATACTAACAATGGTTCATTTGTTTTGATCTAAAATGTATTTGAACCATAGATGCAATGATTGTAATGTAATTTGTAATTTCTCTGTGCAGGACGTTTGTCTGGACGGTATCTCAGAGCTTGTTAGAAACTGGATCAGTCAGAGTGCTTATCATGTTGTGTGGCTCAACTGTAAAGCTGCATATGGATATGAATACCTGTTCACCAACCTGGGAGAGGAGTTCAACACACAGGTAGCGCAAACATGGTTCTGTTTTCCATAATATCCTTTCATGCACAAATCCAAACATGCAGGTGTGGCCGTCTCCTATTATATGTTTAAATTTATATTTATTTTACTCTCAGATCCATGTCAACAGTCTAGAGATGTTCAAGAAGATGCCGGAGCTCCTGAGCTACGTGACCACTGACCGCAGGACGCAGATCCATGCCTGTCGACACCCTAAGGTCCCACTTAAAGTCTCTCATAAACACACACACACACACACACACACACACACACACACACACACACACACACACACACACACACACACACACACACACACACACACACACACACACACACACACACACAAAGAAGGGCCGTGCATTTGTGCAAATACAAAAACCCATAAGATAACCTCTTTGTCATTGACACTATTATTCAAAACAAATTATAATCCTGTGTGTGTGTGTGTGTGTGTGTGTGTGTGTGTGTGTGTGTGTGTGTGTGTAGGCTGAGGAGTTTTTCCAGGGCAGCCGGCTGCCGTGTGGCTGCAGAGCGTCTGACGGGACCCCTCTTCAAATCATCAGCATCAAACCATCCACCATGTGGTTCGGAGAGAGGACGAGGAAAACAAACGTTGTCATAAAGTAAGAGCAACTTCAGATGTATCCAGAATATTTGTTCAATTACAAACGCTTGTCATGACACATTAACATTTTAGTAGTCAATTAAAGTGCTTAGTGAAAAAAGACACAAAAAGAAGAATTCAACATAAATCTATGGATGCTAAACTTGCCTTTTTTCTGTTTATTATTCCAGAACAGGAGCAAGTTCCTTCAGAGCGTGCTTCAGTTTCCATTCCTCCTACTTAGAGGTACTACAGATGCTTACAATGCTTATATCTCTTAATTTTCTTCTTGAAATAATGTGCTTTAAAATGTATGTGCCTCTGATTTCAGCTGAAAGACTTCCTCTCCTACCTCCAGCCCGTCAACATCTACCCCAGTGTCATCCCTCTTGGTCGCACACTCACTGAGGTCACACAGATGTGAGTGAAGATTTAATACAACACGCTAACCTCCAAAACTATTTTAAGACGTGTTGTAAGAGTCTGAGTTGTTATTGCATTTGCCATACACTTGTTGACACTTTGTATTTTAACAGGCTGATGCTGATGTGCAGGAACCAGTCGGATCAAGCAGCGACAGTATACAAACCTCTGGGAGCCCTCAAACGCTGCATGGTGAAGCGACCTACATATGGTGAGAGACACACTTTCATATACATTATATAACCACAACAGGTGCTGTGCAAAATGTGACATCTGTAACAGTTTCCTTAGCCTCAATGCTGGTTTACAGTACGTGGAAATTGATATATGAAATGTTGTTTCTTGGAAGCTAGCTGAACGTTTGGGAGGACTTTTCATTCTTTACATCTGAAAATATAAGATAATACATTCTGTTATCAAAGCTTCATTTGGAGCTTCTCTTTCAAAAACAAACCACAAAGAGAAGTAGGAGCATTCTTACAGCTGGATATGTTAGAGATACCAGACTCTCTGAAGATGTTTCCCCCAACAGAGTGCCGACCCCGGCCCTTTTCCCTCTTTGACGCCCCTGAAGCCCAATAACTTCTCCTTGGTAAACACGCCGGCCCAATGAATGCATGTCTGGCTCCTGTGTGTGCATGTGTTTCGGGCCTGTGTGTGTGAGAAAAATAACAATGGAGTTAAAAGTGAATGTGCATCTCTAATGAAGTTCTTTATTTTGGTACAGCAAATGGTATTCCGAAGATATAATAAGGAGAAGGGATGACTTGCCAGCAGATAATGGGCAAAACAAATAGCTGGACGCTATACAACGTTTTGTCATTTAACAAACCTAAAGGTCCCATGTCATGCTTTTCTGGTTCTTACCCGTCCCCTTGTGTGTTATGTTGCTTTTTCTGCATGTAAACGGTCTGCAGAGTCACAAACCCTCAAAGTACACTCTGTAGCGAGTAAAACTCTAACGCAGAAAAGACCTGTCTCTGCTGCCCCAGAACGCCTCGTTGGAGATTTCTCTTTTTCCATTGTTTACTTCTTGGGTATAGTGACGTATTTCGTGTATAGTGACGTAACGTAACGTAACGGCTCCTCAGATTGGTCCGTTACGTTTGGACCAATCCGCGGACTTCCACACACACACACACGAGGCGGGACGTTGCGAGGCTCGCTGCTGCGAGGAGCGGGACACTGTGAGTTGGCTCACTGGTGTGGGGTCGGCGAGACACTGCGGAACTCAGCCTGGGCACACACACAAACTCCCAGCCAGGCTGCGGGTGTGTGTGTGTTTCTGGCTGGGTTCTGGGTTTCGCTGTCTCGCAGATGGCCACTGGGCTCACAGGGAGGGGGGGGGGCAGGAGCTCCAACAAGCCGTTTAGGACAAAGAGAATACAACATAACTATACAGAGATGCTGAATGAGGAAACCCAATGTGGAGTTTTGGACCCAATTGGGCACAATAAAAATGTATTTTAGTAGACCTCAACAAATGGGGAATATGATCAAGTAGAAATGGCCATGGACATGGGACCCCTTTTAAAAAGTTTAATTTTGGAGGTGTCCTGTTTCTCTTTTTTCCTGTTTAGGAATTCAGACCACGCCGATTTGAGAAGCCCCTGTTTTGGACGGGGGCTGGATTCTGGCCACCCCAGTTGAAGGAAAAAGAAGAATCCTCAACCCACAGAAATAAAAATGGTGCGTTGTTATTTTAACCCCCCTTACTCTTTTAGGGGATTATATTGTTGCAATGTATACATGTGTTGGTATGATGGTGTATTCATTTCATCGAAGCCTACAATGGGCTCTAATCCTTTTTTAAAATGATTTATTATGAACAAACATTTTATTGCTCATCTGGTAATCCTTTTAGTTGAAAGCTCTTCAGGGAAGCAGGGCCCCCTGTGTCTGCCAAGAGGACTGTTTTCCTCTTTGGGGGGGGGGACAGTCCACAGACACGCCCAGTCCTGTTTCACGCAACTACGCAGACCTAGCATGAAGTTCCAATGGTGAAGAGGAGGATGAGGGAAAGGAGGAAGGAGGAGGATAACAAGGGAAAAAGGAGGACAACAATCTATGTCAGGGTGAGGTGGAAAAGGACGATGAGGAAGCTGAGAAAATTGAGGTTGCAGGCTCCTCACAACCCTCCGAAATGGGAGGACTTCTCAACCCACGGACGCTTCCTGACAAGCCAGAACAGCCTCAGGCAGCCAATTACCAATCCTGCTACTCTGTCCCCAGCCCTCCCCTTCCAAAATGGACGGGCTCACAGACCCCAGACTGTTCAGTGAGGAGGAGGAAACCCCAAAGGTAAGGACTTCAGTCTTGACGCCTCTGCGCCTCGCTGTCGAACCCACTCCTCCCAGAACCAGGACTCGTATTTTCCCCGATCACGCTGATCCTCCGCCCTGGAGCAACATGAAGACTGCGGATAAATTACTCAGGAGGAAGGAGAGCAAGGCGGAGCTCTCAGGAGTCCCTCAGGCGTCGGTCAGACTTCGGATATTCCCTGCACGCCTTGCGTCAAAGCGCCTCATCCAGATGACTGTCGCAGCTGTTACAGGAAGCTGGCGTTCAGGAGAGGGAAGTGGGTCATCAGAAAGCGGTAGTCAGGGCTCCATGTGAAGGGTTTGGTGAAGCCACATTCGCTCTACTCGTCCACTTACATGCTGCAGGATTACTGTTTCTAATGGGGGCCCGTTTCTATAAATACCACACATGCCTTACATTCCTCTGCCAGCTGAACCTCTAAACCTCCACACCTCAGGGTTTGCAAAGCAATGCACCGAACCATTTATGTCACCGAGGCACTTAAGTTTCACTTCCGCACTACCAACTAATCATTTTGTACATAATCTCGCACGCTCGTTGCACTCACTTTGTCTCTTCCCTCATATTGTTGTTTTCGACTTAAAGATTTGTGTTTTGGGTTTTATTTTTTAAAAATTAATTCACTTCTTGATATATGAGTAGTGATGCAATTGAAGTTTGATGATAAATCAAATAGACGCTGAAACTCTATTAATTGTAGTATGGGTCATTTAATACTCATCATAATGTATATGTTTAATTTGTCGACCTCTTCTTTTGGCCTACTCCGATAGAGTACATGCCTTTTCTTTAGTGATACCATATGAAATTGTTAATGGAGTCTTATATTGGGCTAAGCTTACGAGAGGCTCGATAGTATTAGAACCTTTCATATAATTGGATCCCTACACGCTGGGCGCCTGTGGCGGATGATTTCGTCAAAGCCCCCAGTAGAGCCAGTTTTATATTTTCTACTCTTACTTACTGTCCAGCCCATATTCCGACCATGGCACCACTGTGTCTCAGCAGCGCACAGACCATTTAGTATAATATGACTTATTAGAAAAAACACTACAATGTATTGTAGTCGCTGCTAGTGAGTCGATGTTCCCTAGAGATAACTTTGGTGGACGGTGCTAAATATGGTTGCCTGGTTTCGTTTATTAACGCTACAACATAGCGTTTTGGTGAGTCGGTTGTCGTTGATGAGTTGTTGTTCGTACCAGGAACAAAACAGGCAAATGGCTGTTTGCTCGCAGAGAAGAACAGGGGTGCTGTCGGAGAGAAAAGTACGGCTCTCGCGGACAATAAAGTCTGTGGAAAACAAACCTGTTTGATAAATGGCACGTTTTGGTTCCAGGTGTTACGGGCCTGTAGCGTGACTCGGAACTCCTTTACTACGGACGATCCGTACCTCCGCTCACTTTGCTAGATTAATTTTCACACTATCCGCATATACGCTCATAAATGTTTCTGTAGGAATTATATTACACAGCGTATATTGGCTTAAGATGCCAGCGGGCAACCATGGCACACAATCAAGATAAGAAGAACATCACATCCGAAATCAGGCATGGCTTGGAAACGTTGGTCTTCGCGCTCATACTCGGATGTGACTGCTCTATTAAACACGAGGTCTCCTTTAACTCCTCCTGGTGACTTTCTTTTATTGAAGAAGTGTGTATGCTGTGTGTATGTTTGACTGACAGAAGCGACACAATTGAGGGCCGGTTACGCACTAAGATCTAACGTTTCAAGCCAGCATAGAATCAGATGGAGTTGTCATCTCGTCTAGTGACGCGTCCTAAAACCCATACAATAAATCTCCGATTAGATTTATGATGAAAATTATAAAAGTAGGGTTAACATGTGATATTATCCGGCGGCTGAACAAAACCGTGCAATTATCAAACAGGTGTTGTTTTCCACAGAGACCTTATTTCCAGCTATTTTCCAAAACCCTGTGGAGAAATCCCATTGCTTTTTGTCGAGGAAACCAACAGCTTACTTCCTGGTTTTAGGACACGTCACTGCACCTCTCAATATGATGCCAATATAAACAAGGTCTTCTGTCGGCTCTATACATCAATGCCGACCTATGCTGACAAGTAAGTGAAGAGTAAAGGTATTGGCTTTAGGGAAACGTCCCAGCAGTTTAGGATAATGAAGGTTCTAATCTAATCTATTACATAGCCATTACATTTCTAACTCCTAATGACAGGAAGGCAGAAAGCGCATTATACAAATAATAATATACTATAATAATAGCTGACATTTTTAACAATGACCACAATATCATTATTTTAATAAACCAAATATGAACAATTGAGGAAATGAGGAAGAACTGATGATTCAAATGTTGTAGTACAAGTAGTAATGTAGTTAGTGCATAAATTACTATTGCAACAAATGTGTTCATTTTCTTCATTATAAGTCGATTTTTTTTGGACGAATGCTCCGGGCCAGTGGTTACAATGGTGGGGCCAGTGATAATACAATTCCACCGGCCCGGAGGGCCAGTGGCATTTTACCCTTAATGTCTACCCCTGTACTACTAATAAACATTTGAATATTCATCCTCGAGAGAAATAACACATATTTTGGGATGTATTCTGGGAAATTCTACTTATGTTTAAAAACTAAACCTGTAAGTAGCTGTTGAACCAGCTGTGCTGTAGTGACACCGTTCTTATCTTTTTCAGGATTTCTGTACTGCAATTTCTCATTACTTATTGGCCGACATGCTGAAAACAATACAATGTATCTCAAATATGAATTCTTCAAATACAACCTTAGTCACTGTTGTTTTTGTTCATGTATTTCTCTTTGGGCTGGTTAACATAATTGCTCAATAAACCATTGTTCCTCACTTTATCCTGCCGTTTATATGATCTATTTGTCTTTTACATTTCATGGTTAAACAAAAGTCAGCAAAAGTATCACTTGATTGAAAACAAGAGAAGCAGCTTTCAGGGGAAATCATTTACTTTCTTACACATTTTAGCATCTCAAAAGGAAAACATTTTGAAGACAGTAAAAAACGAAACCACTACAAAAACATAGACATTTTTGTGTCGAAATTCCACAACAGCATCACAGAGCAAGACTAATATTACGATCGATTGTTTTACATTAACTCAAATACAGTGAATGTGTACTATAGGATTGATGTGGTGAGAAGGAAGGATAACAATTTATTTTAATAAGCTCTCTGAATGTGTTACTAATTCAAATTGGCTGAAACGTGTTGAAATCCAACCTCAAGACATTTGCAGATTGTGGTTTATTTGGGTGGATTTGAACAGACTTGAACAAATTGCTACAATATACAATACATTTCAATGATTTCTTCTGTCAAATAATCAAATTGAGAAACATCAGAGCCAGTGACATAATATGCTTTCTTTTAGCCACTTCCTAAGAAACCAACAGGTATTGTCCTTGGGAGAGAACAGGTGGGTTCACGTGGAGCACAAATGGTAAAAACAGCACTCTCAAAAACATTCATACAGCTTTCATTTTGTGTAAATGCCCAAAGGAGAGATGATTTTCTGACGTCCTCTCACAGCAGGAGCCACTTACTGCTGGCAAGAGTGTGCACGTTATCATTTCAAACAAAACAAGCTACACATGAGTACTAAACGTTAATCCAGGCTTCATTACTATTATATTATACTGTGGAAACCTTACAGAGACATGCTCCCTAAATCAAATGTTTTATTAAACATGGACATGTACAATTAATATATGAAAACAGCTCATTGATCTATATTTGTATATTCCTAAAAGGCTAAAGTCATTTTGTTAAATAATGGTCATTAGTGCTTTTGTTAGGGACTATTTTCAGCAGGCCGTCAAAATAAAAATACAGTGTGTGTGTGTGTTCATGATAATGAAGGTAAATGCCAACCAGTGCAACCGTGTTGCTCATCGGTGTGGTTTTAATAGTTTTCTGACTACAATAGAGCAGTGAGGCACATAAGAAGAGGATTGGGATACACTGACACTTGTTGACTGATCACCACACTTATCCCTATTTATATTTAACATTTAGTCCTACTACATATTTGGATGAACTCAGTATTACTCCCTCAACAAGGAGAGTTACCACAGCTTCTGCCTCTTGTTTCATTAAGCAGATACACAACAAGCCAATAAGGTCAAATGAAGTGGAGCCAACTATCTAAGCACCTTCATATGTTTAAACTGTCACTGTGTGATGAGTCCATCTGCTTCCAAAAGAAGCACACAAGTCTTTCACCAGTTTGTTTTACAGCAGGCTCCACAGCAAGCAAAACCAGGAGGAGCTGATCCCAGCACAGTCCTCACGGAGGACGAAGCAGCGAGAGAAGATGAGAGCAGTTCCTCATCACTCGGTGAGTCTCTGATGGCAAACTGAAGGACGCCTGCAGGGTTTCCTCTTCTTAGTTCTTCTCCGTCTTTCATTTCACTAAGAGGCATAAAGAAGAGCAGCAGGATTGACTTCAAGGGATTTATTTAACAAAAGCAAATTACAGTGCATGATAGTTAATTAGTTAAAATAACATTGAGCTTTATCCTGAAGGATTAAAAAGAGCAAATGTATATAGTGAAAATAAAAACAAAAATCTATACTATAGAGATTATTAATAATGTGCATAAAAAGTTATGGCACAGTTAGTGATAAATGGAATCTGCTTAAAATACAATCAAAACACCAAATAAGTTCAAATGTACTTATTAAACTGTTTAATTAATTCTGGAGCCTAAAGCAACAACCCTGGCACGGCCCTTTAACCGCTGATGCGGCATTATAGCTCTCACTAACGAGAAAAAAGCTAAGAGAAACTGGAGGTCGACACACACACACACACACACACACACACACACACACACACACACACACACACACACACACACACACACACACACACACACACACACACACACACACACTGAAGCAAAGCACACACACCTGGCTCTTCATTAAAATCAGGATCCGTCCCTCCACAGCGGCCTCCCGAGGGACGACAAGTCTTGCTCTGTGGACGACAGTTTCATTAATTAACACACACATCAAACATTCAATTAAATGCACGTGAAGCGCTAATGAAATGAAAGATTTTAATAAATCCTTTGATAACTTTACGGCATTATTGGAAAATAAATTGTCGTTCATAACAATTTAATGCATTGGTAGTTTTAACTAAATATAAATGCTATTCACAGGTTATGTGAATATATCTATATGTATGTATACTGTATGTACATACATGTATACAAAAGGAAAACAAACACGTGCCGACTGTGAAGTGGTCGTCAGTGTTTTCTGTCTCCCATGCTCTCATGACCCTGGAGACTCAACAGGAAATTGAAGCTGTGTGTGTGACTGTGTGTGACTGTGTGTGACTGTGTGTGTTAT
This sequence comes from Notothenia coriiceps, assembly GCF_000735185.1. NCBI lineage: Eukaryota > Metazoa > Chordata > Actinopteri > Perciformes > Nototheniidae > Notothenia > Notothenia coriiceps. Next base: position 103,401 of record NW_011336581.1, on the reverse strand, counting down.
TTGGATTTAGATATGTATTAAACTGGCACGTAAGCATGTTGCCTTCAACACATTTTAAAGATCAAACCCAACCACTTTTTTTAAACCCATGATATTTAAACATTAAAGCCAATACTTGTTAACGTAAAATGTTCCCCTGTGATAAGTGGCTGACTATACACTTGAAAAATGTTGTGAAAGCTCACATTTGGTCAAATAATTTCAATGTGCCACATAAGAAGGAATCATTTTGGGTTCTTGCATGGGGCACAATGCCATTTTAAAAAAAAAAGGAAAAGAAAGCATAGCATTTGATCTCTAATGGATTTTGTGTGTGTGTGTGTGTGTGTGTGTGTGTGTGTGTGTGTGTGTGTGTGTGTGTGTGTGTGCGCGTGCATGCGTGCGTGCGTGCGTGCGTGCGTGCGTGCGTGTGTCTGAGTAAAATGAACTTACACCTTTGTTGAAGACTCGGCTTGCCCTGAAGTTTCAAACAGACAGATGTATAAAATGAATAAGTGTGTAAATGACTTTACTATTTAATATTTCTTTTCACATTATTTAAAAAAAAAAAATCTTTACACCTGTTACTGTGCTACCGTCCTCCACTGACTGTTATTGTTAGTCATTGAATATCATATAAAATATAAATAAACACCACTTACTCAGTGTACTCAATGATAGAATATGGTGTCTTTAGAAACATTGTTAGACAGGTGGTGGGTGTTGGCAAAGCTGTCAACAACATAAAACAGGTATGGGTTTGTCCAATCAGCTTTGTGTGGTTAAATAAATCCCTGACGATGCCTTTAAGAGCAAAATGTAACATGTAACAATTTACCTAAATGACTTGAGTCGTTCAAAAGTGTTGAATCTTTTATATCATCTCCTATGTTCTCTAATATTGCAAAAATAAATCTCTTCTTAAAACTCACTTTTATCATCCGGCATTTTCTTAAACAAAACGTAATTATCAAATTATGTTTTAAAAGCACGTTGTAACTTTGATTTAGAATCAGAATCTTTTTAAAGGTGCTATGTAAATTATAGGATTATTATGTTTTATGCTATTAGATAAACACCATTTGAAATATTCTCAAGCACAAACTCTCACATTGTTTCTGACCTGCAGTGCTGCTGCTGCTGCTGCTGCTGCTGTTCTTGGTGGCTGGTGAGGAGTTTCCACATCCCATGTCTTACCTTATCCCACAGAGGAAGAAGATCTGACAAATGAAAGGAAGAAGAATTAAAGAACGAGACAGGTATGAACAAATAACGAGGAATCGGGTCCTTTTTGTGTTTCCCTTTTTCTTTTCCTCTTTTCCTCTCTCCACTCTGCACTGAACTCTCAGCATGGAGGAAGGATTAAAATGACGGCAAGAAGAAAGAGGAGGAGGGGAGGAGAGAGAAAAGAAACTGCGAGAAGTGTGTTCACCCCTGCTGTTGAGGGAGTGTGTGTTTTAGTGTGTCTTTAAAATCCCTGCACAATAATGAAAGATGTAGGATGAAGTCCGCTTGAATCTATTTCATATCTGCAGCTCAGCCAGAATACAGTAAAGTTTAATTGAGTGGGATTAAAGGAGAGTGGGGACAGAAGTTTTCTTTTTTTAATAGATGCAGTACAGCTAGAAACACAGCCAAAGAAAAAGAAATATTGAAAATACCAACAAATAATACAAATGACCTTTTTTGAGAGTCAATTCTCCTGAAAGTAAAGTAAAGCTCATATGATATGTCAAGAATCCAAAGCAACCTACTTCTAAATAGAGGACAATTAAGAGTTGTGCCTCGAGGCAACTTCATCAATCCCGTGAGAACAAGAGATTCCCGCGTGAGAATGCAGCGATGCATATCCAGTAATGAACAATTAATTCTCTTATGCTGCAGTTTGCACATAAAAGAGAGAGAAACTCAGGATGTATGTTTAAGTATTACCTTTGCAATAACAGGAACACATTCTATAAAGTAGGGTCAGACATGAGTTCAAGAAAAACAACAAGTTACAGGAGGGAGATATTTAGTTTGAATTTCTAAATTAAAGTAAAAATGTTTGCAAAAATAATGTACTTGTCCAGATTTACGTCCTGCATGACCTTAAATTCTAACTTTATTCATTTCCCCGTTTCTGTCTTCATTCTGATACAACAAGCTATGAGGACATTTTGGGGATTTTAGTGGCCATTTAATGATATTTTTAATATAGTTTTACAAAAAGCCTGTTATCAGATTCTGCTCTGGTTTCTGTTGATAATAATACCAAACTTTACAATTCTTAATGATTGCAGAAGAAGAAGAAATCTGCCTTAGAAAGAAAAAAACCCAATTCTTCCATCAAGAAAGGCGCTATATAAATCTAAGCTATTATTATTATTATTACCGACGTCCTTCCTCTCTCACACACACACACACACACACACACACACACACACACACACACACACACACACACACACACACACACACTGCTTAATTCACCTGGATGACAGGGGCAAAGGGACTTTCAGAACATAAATGAATGTTCTCAGCTGTATCTTCAGGAAGTGGAAATGACTGTTGGACACATGCTGAGGGCTTTTCATCAAACACCATTTCAATGCACAGAGTTTAATTTGACACCTCTGGTGTTAGTTCATTCGGCATTTAGAAAGGATACATTCCTGACTCTCTGTATATATAATTATGGAGGCAAAGTTTAAGCTTTAAAATAAGGCAGATGTGCATGAGATGCAGATGTTTGTCATGAAGTAATAGAGCTCTCGTTATATCAAGATTTAGTGGATCTTGATGTGTACAGCCAATGTTATTATCAAAGATGGAGGTAACTAATAAGAACATTTAACAAACAGCGTATAAAACATGAGACAGCAATACAGAGTTTGAGTGGTGGTCTTTATAGCTGTAGTTTCCATTAATAACACAAGGTGGCAGTGTCGACATGTGTTCATAAAATGATAATCCAGACATCTGAATTTATTTGGGAAGTCCAAAAAAAAGATTGGCTCAAACAAAAATATTTCTTGTTTTTATGTTTGTCTTTCCCTGGAATCTTTTTTGAAATGTTTATCTAAATGTCAAATACTAACTTAAATTGCCTCTGAATTAAAGATCAGTCACCCAAATTATATTTAAAATATACTTTCTAATAAAAGATTATAGGTACATTGTATCTCATTGTTTTATATTACATTATCATTTATTTCTGATTTTATTCAGCAATAGTCAAACTATCAAAATTAGCTCCACCTACATAGGGTCATATGCACACACTGTACATGCATTTACAATTATAATCCCGTAATACAATAGATATCATATTATTATGAAATTATAAATTGAATACTGTATTTAGTGTATTTCATGCTTACTTTTACTTGTTGAATGCTGGGCATTTACTCTTATTGTTCTGTCATTTACTTCTATTACTTAAAGGTGGGGTATGTAATTTATTTCAGAAACACTTTTTGTTATATTCCATGGAATGCTCTTAACATCCCGATAGCTATGAATATCTTAAGTGCTTTGACAAAAAATCCATAAAAAAATGTAATCTGTGGAAGCCATAGTACTATAAAAAGAACGACCAATAATTTTAGCCAGCCCAGCTAAAATAACTGGACTGCCTACCTGCCTGTCAGCCTTCCATCTGTGCACAAACTTATCTCGTGCCCTCATTGGTCAAGGGCGCGTTCGTGTGTGTTGGAGGAGGGGCTCTGTAAGGAAGAGGCAGATTTTTTCCGGCTGTGTACTTTCAAATTCAAGCGCACTCAAGCTGGTTTCTCCAAAATTACCTACCCCACCTTTAAGTAACATTTATGAAACACTTTAATACTTCTTTAATTTTTTTTTACCTGATTTCTGCCATATAAATGATGCACAGCAGTCTTCTTCAGGGAGCCATGGCACTCTCCACACTCCATACTCCATACTCTCTCTAGGTCTATGTTGGGCACTCACCACACCCCATACATAAGGACTTCTACAGGAAGACTGCCTCTGATTTAACACTTCACACACTCACACACACTGACTGACTCTCAACTGAAGGACGCATCAACATCATCATCAACATCATCGACCAGACGTGCTGTCAATGTACTGCTCGTGGAAATGTCGCTTATAATCCTCTTTATAACAACTTTGGGTGAGTTTTATTTTAGAAGTTTTTGTTTATATGTCAAAACTTCTTGAGATGCTATCAGCACTCTGGTTTGAATTAACATTTCTAGGCTGCCAAAACAGTATGCAGCCACAACGCATTTAATGATATCCATATGCAAACGATTATTATATCGTGTTTTAAGAGATGAGGAAAGATAAGGCTGCTGCAGGAAACTTTTACACTTGGTTTTAACATGTTAATACAGGACATATGTGCCTACTGTGTACATGTACATAAATCATGTTTTGACATTGTTTACTATGTAGTATGTAAGATTTTTATAGTATATCAATCATATCTCAAAGGCCTAATACAACTCTTTATTGCTCAAAAAACTCATCGCTCTTTGTTTAAGCAAGAATGTATTCTTTAAATGTTGTTTTGTTTGATGTAAAGTGTTTTACTTCATGTATACTGTATCAACACCATTTTACTTTGTTGACTATTAAATTGAGCCTGAAAGGTTTGTCATTTTGGAATAATGTAATAAAAAAATAACTTTGTATTACTCAATCTTAAACAGAATCCATGTGGTAAAGTTTGGATTCTCTGGGTTTTATAATTGAAAGTAAAGGAAGATATAATGTAGGATTTGGAACCATCACCACTAACAGCTGTATGTTTCCCTCCCTGCAGCCCTGTGGACCTCCGTCAGGGCGCAGCAGTTCCCAGAGTTCCCGGATGTTTGCACCGAGGGCAGCTGCTACCCCGCCACAGGTGACCTGCTGATTGGCCGCGCGCACAAGCTCAGCGTCACCTCCACCTGCGGCCTGAAGGAGCCCGAGCGCTTCTGCATCGTCGGACATCTGGAGGTAAGAACAGTGAGGATGCTGGGAAGAAAAACTCTGCGCTTAATATCAGCCACATAACCATGCAGGATGTCACGAGTAAGATGTTGATTTGTCCTTCAAAATGTAGGGCAAAGTATATATATATTCTTCTAAATAAAGTCTGGAAAATAAAGTAATAAAAGCAGTTTTCTATCCAAAAACAGGTGGATCCAAAACTCTTAATTAAAGCATGAAAGTCAAAGACCATTCCTGGTTATGTTCTGGTGAAACAAATGACAAAATGACTCAAACGGTTAACTGATTATCCAAATCAATCGACTAATCAATTAACTGGCTAATAGTTGTAGCCCTGCCTCTGTGTGGGAGTGTGCAGATTTACAGTATCTGCTTTATGTCTTGTCTTGTGGGAGTTCAGACATTCCTCTCCACAATAAGCGCTGTGTGGCCTCACAATCCCTCCCTGTGTGCCTGTGGACGGGACGGGGGGGGGGGTTTCTCTTTTTATCAAACACCCTGTGGCGACTCGCTGTGTGAATGGTGTCCTTATGAAAATGACACAGTGTGGGGGCTTCTCTGAGCTTCCTGAGGATGAGCACAGTCCTCAAGTATGAGCTGCGTGATGCTGAAGGGGGGGGGAAGCAGGACGCATTTTTCCACCAAACACTGTTAAGTGGAGCCACTTAGGGAGACTCCGCTCACATTTCAACACAGACATAGTTGGCAGGGGCCTTGTGAAATTGAGAAACTTGTCTTGTTTATTCTCACGCTGCAATATAGTGAGATTTCAGCGTGTGTGTGTGTGTGTGTGTGTGAAACAGAGTAAAGCTTGTGTCCATGCCAAACCATCTGCAGGCGAGGCTCCTGCTGCTGACAAACGCAGGAAACACATTATTATCACACACTCACTGAGACATTATATATACACAGTACAGCTTAGGTTTTTATTCACTTTCCCCGGATCTTGTTCTCTCTTTCAGTTCTCGCTTTCTGAGCTTGTTTCTTCATGTTTTAATGCACTCATTGTAAGTAACTTTGGATAAAAGCGTCAGCTAAATCCAATTGTAATTTATTGTTAACGAATTAACAACTACATGTTCAAAAGTATGTGCACACCTCAGATTTACTACCACATTCTCCAGTGTATTAGCAATAATACTCTCAACTGAACAGAAGCAGCTTTCTATTAATGATAAAAACAAGAAAGAAGAAATTAATATTTTTAATTATTTGATTTTAGAATATAAATAATCATTAGTTTCAGGTAGGAAAGAGACGACTT
>NW_011336581.1:49696-92196 GCF_000735185.1 Notothenia coriiceps | reverse complement strand
AGGACTTTAAATTACACACAGCTTTTGAACATTTCAAAAATGGTTTACTGGTGATGTAATGCTAACACTAGATACGCTAATGTTATTTAATATGTAATTCCCTGGAGTAGTGGAGACAATAGTGCAGTACATAAAGAACAGCCTCTTTACAAGACTCAACATAAAAAACACACAGCTTTTTGCAGCTTTTGTCGGTTGTAGCCCACAAATAACCACGTTAGTTTACTGCTCCAAAAGCTTATGTTATTTGAAAAGGAATTACCTGGAGTACTGATGGAAATGTTGCAGTGAAATGAATAACAGCCTCCCCCTCTCTTTCCCTCTTTACAAGATTTCATTTTTCACATAATTTTCAGTTTTTGGAACAACTTAAGGATCATTTCAAAAGAGACATCCACAATTTTGACAACCAAGTAGGGCTTTTTTTCTTTTTACTTTTTTATGTTTACATTTTTTGTTTTTTTATTGATTTATTCTCCTCAGATTTATCATTTTTTTTCAGAGAACTCTCCCATTATCTCTCCGGGAAAACAATTGTTTTAATGCAAATATTGTCTTTCCTTTGAAAGACATATTAATCTTTTCACATGACCATCAATGATTATCTTTAAACAATGCCTCATGTGATATTTCCTGTCTCCACAGCATGTAACTGTGACCCGGCGGGCTCTCTGCAGGGCGGACAGTGTGACTCGCACACAGATGTGGCCGCTGGGCTGATCTCGGGTCAGTGTCGCTGCAAAGCAAACGTCGAGGGCGAGCGCTGCGACCACTGCAGGCAGGGACACCACGGCCTGGGGGAGGGGCCCAACGGCTGCCTGCGTGAGTCTAAGTGGACATCAAATTTAGATTGAGTCATTTTTGGTCATTCTATTGCACAGGAAAACCAAAGTAAAAATGCTGCTTCATACTGTTAGTTGTTGATAGACTGTAGTCAGACTGACTCTGTGGCTTCATTGTGTCTTTGTGTGTTTTGACAGCTTGTTCCTGCAGCCCGCTGGGCACCTTGCCCGGAGGAAACCCCTGCGACTCAGAGACAGGAAGGTGCTCCTGCAAACGCTTCGTTGATGGACACAACTGCGATCAGTGTCTGGTGCGCAAACACAACTGTCAGCTATTTTACTTTCATACATATGTGTAGTGTATATGTGTAAGAACAAATGTCTGTTTTCCCTTTAGCCGCAGCACTGGGGTCTGTCCAATGACATGGACGGCTGCAGAGCATGTGACTGTGACCAGGGCGGGGCTGTCAATAATAGGTATGTCTCAAGACCACTTTGAATTATTCTACAATAAATGTTTTGCTTAGATGGCACCATGCAACACATTTTAGGATAGAAGGATGTTGAATTTTATCACGGATCTAATAGAACAATTCCCATTTTCAGGATAATCATGAATATCCTCATAGTAGAAAAATACAGGAATTATCATGTACATATGTTTTTGTATTCATCCTTCTATGTATATGGAGGAAGTTCTGATTTATGATTACCATATTAAGATTGTAATTGTTATCCTGCTGTTTTTGGCCTGTTATTCATGGCAGCTATGAAGAAATAACAGATGTATAGAATGCCGTAATGGACCAATTAGCAGTGAATATTCCACAAACCGTGCAACAAAAAAATAGCTTTTAACAAAATTGAAGGTAATAGGATTTCAGTATCTTTTGAAATCAATTCAGGATTTGTATTCATCTTTAATGGTTACCGAGACAATATTGTAAATTGCAATTATCTTCGCCAGGATAATCACGACATAACATTTTTTCATAAATAGATAAATACTTTATTACTTCTTTACTATTCTATGTCTTTACTTTATTATTGCCAAGCGACAGTGTTGGTGGTAATCATTCGGTACAGCATGGCAGCTCGGTTCTAAATGTCAATACAACAGATGCACAAAGACAAACATATCTCTACTTTTATGTACACATAAAAAGCAGCAAAATAAAAAAATAATACTGAAAAACATAATAAGTGTCCTATCTCCCCCCCACAGCTGTGATCCTCACTCGGGGCAGTGTGTGTGCAGGGAGCACATGTTCGGCCGGCGCTGCGATCAGGTGGAGTCGGGCTTCTACTTCATCGCTCTGGATCACTACACCTACGAGGCGGAGGACGCCAAGCACGGCCCTGTGAGTGTGTTCATTATGTACAACACCATATTTTAGCATGAATGTATGTAAACTAACATCCGTGTTGTGGTGTCACAGGGTGTGACGGTGGTACCGAGGCCGTACCCTCTGGACCGCAGTCCCACCTGGACCGGTATGGGCTTTGTTAATGTTCCAGAAGGAGCTTACCTGGAGTTCAACATCAACAACGTCCCAGAGTCCATGGACTATGACATCCTTATTCGCTATGAGCCGCAGGTAACACACACACACACACACACACACACACACACACACACACACACACACACACACACACACACACACACACACACACACACACACACACACACACACACACATAGGTAGATTGTTTGCTATCATGTGTTTTTAACTTAAGCTTCACTATGTTGGTTTTATGTTGGGCTCCTAATTTTTTTTATGGGAAATTATCCTGACAAAACATTCTTTACCGCCCTTTTCAGAGATAATTTTCTTATATTTTCTAAAAGGCATTTGCCAGTTTTGGACTTTAAAACTACAAATTATAACAAACATATATTTCACCTGGAGAAAATTCACAGAAGAAAATCATTTTTTTTTCAATTGTTGTTAAGTCATAGGAGAGAAACAATGTAAATCAGACCTAACATGGATCCCCATATTTTTGGTTCTCAATTATGTCTCAGGCTTCCATAATAACCCTACATACACAGAATATTTGTGGTTCTAATTTAAGCCAGGTAATGGTTGTTATCTTGTTGTAGACTTTAAAAGGACACCTGTGTCTGTATGTTTGAAGCTGCCAGAGCAGTGGGAGCAGGGTATAATCCGAGTGCAGCGTCCCGTCTTCAACCCTCCGAACTATGACGCTCACTGCAGTAACTCCATCCAGAGTGGAGACGAGCAGACCATCTCTCTACCACCTGGATCAAGGTAACAAACATTACTCTTATTCTGGGTTTCTTGGTAGCAACACCTTCACCACACACACTGACTCTCCGCTGTGTTTCAGGCACGTGCTGCTGGTGAGGCCGGTGTGCTTCGAGAGAGGACTGAACTACACCATCCGCCTCACGCTGCCTCTCTACTCGTCAGTCGCTGACATCCAGAGCCCGTACACACTCATCGACTCCGTACGTTTAGTTTCATACAATACATACTTAAAGGATTCCTTTTTATATAACTTGCTCACCCTGTCTTACCTTAGAGAAAACGTTGCTTTTATGCCTCAGCACCAATGTTTTAGGGTTGTCTTAAACCATTTATCATGGTTCCCATCCCCCCTCTCTTTGAAGCTGGTGTTGATTCCCCGGGTCCGAGAGATGGATATGTTCGTTGGGGTTGACGGTGATGGAGCGTGGGATACGTTCCAGCGCTACCGGTGTCTGGAGGGCAGCCAGAGCGTGGTGAAGAGCCCGCTGACCGACATCTGCAACGACTACATCTTCAGCGTCTCTGCCCTGCTGCACAAAGGAGCCATGGGTACGTGGTTTAATGTGTGTGTCTATAATGTGTGTTTGTACAAAAGCAGTAAATAGCAGGAAAATAATATGAAATGTAATCTAATTAAAACAGGCTACATATAAAACAACAGTCTCATGAATTCCCACTTTCCTCTCCCTTGTCTTATCTCCCAGCATGCCAGTGTGACCCTCAGGGTTCCCTCAGCGCTGTGTGTGAGCCCAGTGGTGGCCAGTGTCGTTGTCGACACAACGTGGTTGGTAGGAACTGCGACCACTGCGCCCCGGCAACGTTTCAGTTCAGCCCCGCCGGCTGCAAACGTAAGTGACAGGCATGGGTATACATTTCAATGTTTATTAGACGGACAATACAAGATAATTAAAAATAAATCTCCCCTCAGCTTGTGATTGTGACCCTCGGGGTTCGATCACTGCATTCTGCCACGAGGCCACGGGCCAGTGCGAGTGTGTCCCCGGGGCCACGGGGCGCCAGTGCTCCCACTGCCTGCCGGGCTTCTGGGGCTTCCCCCAGTGCAGACCCTGCCACTGTAACGGCCACAGCGAGTTCTGCCACCCTCAGACCGGAGAGTGCCAGGGCTGCAGAGACTTCACCAGCGGACACCACTGTGAGAGGTACAGCCATGGGACCCAATAATGAAGTCATACATTTTACACTGGAAGCTTAAAGTATGAAGACAAAGGACATTTGGGAACCATCTGGCGAAATGAGCATTCACTTTCTTTTTGCTTCACCTTTACCTGTACTTTCAGGTGTCTGGAGGGTTACCATGGAGACCCAGAGCTGGGTTCAGGGGGTCACTGTCGAGCCTGCATGTGTCCCGATGGTCCTCGCAGCGGACGCCAGTTTTCTGACAGCTGTTACCTTCTGGCTCATACTAACCAACTGGTGTGTGTGTGCAGCCCTGGCTACAAAGGTATATAAACACACACACACACACACACACACACACACACACACACACACACACACACACACACACACACACACACACACACACACACACACATTATTAATAACTAATACCAGTTTTGTTTTTATGTAAGCTGTTTGAAGTGCTCAAAGCCTCACATATCAACTTGTCTTCACATGTAACAAACCTAAACAACACTTGAGCTGCCCTCTAATTATTCCACTCGACTTAAAAAAGGAGCCACTTCACTTCCTGTTTCCTGTCCTCCGCCAGGTGCCAGGTGTGATGAGTGTTCTCCGGGTTATTTCGGGAACCCTCTGGTTCCCGGTGGCCGCTGCCTGCCCTGCCAGTGTAACAGCAACATCGACATGCACGACCCGGCTTCCTGCGATGCTCGCACCGGGGCCTGTCTGAAGTGCCGGCACCACAGCGAGGGCTACAGCTGCCAGCACTGTAAACTGGGTTACTACGGCAACGCTGCCTCCCAGAGCTGCAGGAGTGAGTACTGCTTTTACTGTGACAACAACACTAGCTTACTGTATGTACGGGTATGTCAAAGAGTTTTATTGTCATATGTAAAAGGCAAAGTGTTGCCAATGAAAATCTTAAATACCATGTCCTCCAACAATGCCACATCCCATATACTGAAAAGAACAAACACAAAGCTAAAAAGTGCAAATGACATGCATAAAATATACATGTGCGAAGTTAAGCATGTGTCAATCTAATCGAAGGTACCGAATGAAACCCATGAAAAATAAATGTCTTGTCCTTTTAAATGTTAAAAGATAACAAACAATGCTTATTTCCCATTTAAAGAAACAAAGGACAGACGAACACTCGCTAAAATCAGTATCAGTAGCACTTAATAATAATAATAATGATAGATTACATTCTTATCTTACAGTGGACATGGGGGCCTTTTAAATTCAATGAATACTCACTCAACCACAACAAATTTAACCCGTGCACATGATTATAACATTTCAAAATCCAACACTGGGTCCCCCTCTCTCCTCTCTGTGCAGAGTGCATGTGTTTCTCTGTAGGGACCTCACCCCGGTCCTGCTCCTCCCCCGGCGAGTGTCAGTGCGATCAGGTCAGCGGTCACTGCGCCTGCAAGCCCAACGTGGTCGGGCAGAACTGCGACCGCTGCGCCGCCGATACCTGGGACATCGCCAGCGGGACGGGGTGCAAACGCTGCGACTGCGACCCCGAACACTCCTCCGGATCCTCCTGCAATGAGGTGAGTCACACACTGCCATGGAAACACCAACATCTGTTTGCAGCTGCTCTAATCTCCTCTCCCATGTTATGATGTATATCACAATCTGATGATTTCATTATCTTGGCGGAAAATAGGGTTTCCTTCCAGTTGCTACATAGTTTTCCCTACACAATGTGAAAACTGGTTAGAATGTTTTCCCAACAATTCCCATTGAGGGTAAAGCTGCAGGGCGGCTGAAAGTAAGACTGTGACTAACCCATCTAATCACTGAGACTGTGTTTGTGTAATTCTTTGATATATGGACTCCAGCTGTTTGGGTACTGCCTCCCTCTGCGGCTCCCCTTTACTCAAACTCACAAATCTGTATGTGTATACACAGAAAGATACCCTCAAAGAACAGAATACTGTGCACACAATCACACACAAACATTTGTGTTTATTGGCTGCTCTCCATCAGAGGAAGGAAGTCTCAGAATCCACTGAGGAATAACTGAGGACACATTTCTGTTAGAAGAGCAAGTTGGATGAAACTACAAACCTCCATTGTTTCTGCATGTCAAAGAAAGACTTAAAACAAACTGCATTAGTTCATAAGTTCAATAAAAATAAACACAAACATATTTTTTACAACTTATTGTCTGATGATATTTTGTATTTTTGTGTTTTTGTTCCCGCAGGTCACAGGACAGTGCTCGTGTAAACCAGGTTTTGGTGGCAATACGTGTCGGGAGTGCAGAGAGCTCTTCTGGGGGGATCCAGAGGACGAATGTCACGGTAGGTCACACACTTTTATGACCACACGTTAAAAAATATATAGAGCGGCTCCACCATGGGACCTTATTAGGGAACAAATATGTTCTGTAGTCGACAGCGAGAGATAAATCACTTGATCCCTTTTGAATTGTGCCTTGAATTACATACATGTCAATTTAATAGATCATTTCACCAAAGTTGTAGATTGTCGTGGAACCATTTTAGTTTCTGGCACAATAAACGCCCCCAACACTAGCATGCTTAAATATGTTCAGTGCTCAAATGTAACTTTTTGATTTGTTTTATTCAGCAACTCCTGGTTTTTATTTCTGCCAGAAAGCCATATTACTCAGTCATGTGATCCCCAATCGAAACACACCGTTTCCATAGCGACAAAGACATGTATTATGTCTTGTACCCAACTTTGTAGTCTTTTGTCTTTCTAATCATGTATGCTAACTGTCTTAAACCTTAATAGTTTTACTAAAAACGTCAACTTTCCAAAAACTTGTTTTAAATGTTATATTTAGTTACCCATTCTGTTTATGTTCCTAAGTAATGCTCTGCTAGGCCTGGACGGCAGCCACATTCACTTCCTGCTTTTAAAAAAAATACTCCTCTCGTCCTTAGCATGTGAAACACATTAACAGTTTAACTGAGGTCAAGTTAAGACTTGACAAGCCAAGAACAAGCAATAAAACAACTCTGCAGTTTGTAGTTTTGAGTCATACTACGTTCACCATATAAGGGTGTGAGCACTGTCAAACAGCCTTAAATCTCATCATCGCTGTTTCATTTCAAATCCAAAGTACTGGAGCCAAAACAATGGGAAAAATAACTGTCCCAAAATATCCTGACTGAACCGTACTCTTCTGTTTATATTGCCTTCTACATTACACATTGTTTTTCTTCCTGCAAGTACTTTTCATCACATATCTTTCTCCTGAGTCACCGTTTTGGTGGGCTTATTGTTTTTCCATGTTCTGCTCTTATTTTGTGTGTTTTCCTCAGAGTGTGTGCGCTGCTCATTATGTACGAGGAAACCTAGTTTTGTTGTGGTTGACAAAAGCACACATTTAAACAATTACAGCAGATCTAAGTGATGGCTAATACATTTTTAGAGGAGCATTGTCTAGACCTTTCTTGATGAGTTTTCTATGTACAGCAGGGAATAAGCAGGCTAATAATGGACTCTTATCCATAAACATGTTTTATTGTCTGCTGAACAAACTGCTGGAGAGTCTATCTAGCGCCTCACGGTAGCTGGCTCACCCTCGGAGAAAGAGAGAGGGAGTGGGAAAGAGAAAGAGGAGAGGGAGGGGATCTGGGAATGACCTCTTGTTCTCCTGCTCACGAGAACCAGATGTTTTCCAGAACTCCCAGGCAACCCATTTTCGTCATGCACCAACACCCTGAATTCCCGCTGTATTCCCTGTAGTCTCTGAAGCTGTTACACCAGCTGGACCTCGCTGCCCATCTGCAACCATGATACACTCATGTGCCAAATCATGGGAAGTCTCTCTGGCCACCTCGCTGAGAAATGTGTGGGAGTAATGTGAAGTTATGTGAGGAAGTGTTGATAAAAAAGTATGATGCAGCCACAGCTGGGAGGATGTTTCTTAGTCTGGATTTAGATGTCAGGGGTTCAAATGTTTGTCAGTGTGGGGTGATCTAAGGCGACTGTTAAAGCAGTGGTGGAACAAGTACCAAGGTCCTTTACTTAAATACTAGAGTCTTCAAATACAACACGACAAGTAAAAGTTCAGAATTCAAATATTACTTAAAGTATCAAACATAAAAGTACTTTTCTTCTCACAGTATTATAAAATATTATCCGATCACTAACAAATACATGTAAGGCATTTTAACGTTAACGTTTTTCAATGTGGAGCCAATTTTAGATACTTTGGAAAATACTGGGTTGTTCAGTAGCTAGTAACTATGAGTGTTCAATACGTATAGTAGTAAAGAAAGTATGATTTTGAATGCTGAAATGTAGTGAAGTAGAAATACTACTTGAGTAAATGTACTTTGTGACATTCCATCCCTGGTTACAAGTATGTGGCCTTTGTTTGATATGTAATGTTTTAACCCTAAATGGGCTTTTAACAGCAGGATTAATATTTCCTTTTGACACAAACAAAACTTCCACCCCAACCCTCACCTTCTGCTCCATAAATCATGACAATAATGCAGCAACACTGCTGTTGGGAACCTTCAAACGCTGCATTCCTGCTTTCTGGATTTTCTCTTCTCCCTCCTTTTATTTTCTGAGGAGGGAGGGCAGCCCTCAATAGTCGGGGGGTCAGTACGACCTTCAAGGTCACGTTCATGTCTGAGTTTATTTACTGGAGCGGGTGGAGGTTGAATAAGCTAGGTTTTCAAATAGCTCATTCCCCTGGAGAGACTTCAAAAACATGAGAACCATAACGTGTCTCATATAACAGTTAATGGTCCTCTAATGTCCTTCAGGCCTAACATTAGCTTTGAAATCATATCATGCAAATATATTGATATTTACTGAGATGGGTCATTTTTGATGCTAAGAAAAATCTACAAATAAATAAATGAATACATTTAATGATTTAAAAACATTTCCCACCAGAATTTATTTAGTGAAAAGGAAGGAAAACGTCATTTTACACCTTTACTTAAATAAACCTACAAATTAAATATATAATAATTTATTTTGGGTTAGGGGTTAGGGTTTATGTAAATATAAATACAAATACAATTAAGAGAACATTACATTCTTGCCGAAACATCAAATTCTAAATAAACAAAATAACATTTGTAACTTCTGAAAGGAGGAGTAGGAAGAAGTCAACACTATTTAAAACTTACCCCCTTTTTTATATTTAATCAATAATCTTGATGATTAATTTTAACATTGCAGCTTGATGCCTACATCAGCTCGATTAAAAATAAAAAAAATAACATGAAATAGTATTAAAATGACAATTTTACAGTATTTTGTGGGTCTTTTTAAAGCCATCTGGGTGAGGGGGGGGCTACTTAAACTCTTAAACTCTCTTCGTCTATTCCAGGATGTATTCAGTGTTCCCTGACTCTCCCCTCTGTGTGTTTGCAGCTTGTAACTGCGACCCTCGGGGGATCTCCAGTGATCAGTGCCACCGTGCGACAGGTCAGTGCACCTGTGTGGAGGGGGTCTCCGGCCCCCGCTGTGATCAGTGCGCTCGGGGCTACCAGGGGGAGTTTCCCACCTGCGCACCCTGCCACCAGTGCTTTGCCATCTGGGACAAGGTGGTGGGCGAACTGACCAATCAGACGCAGCGTCTGGAGGCCCAGGTGACAGAGATGAAGGACAGTGGCGTGACGGCACAGTACAAGGACGTGATCAAGAAACTGAACAGAAACGTCTGGGCTGTGAGAGAAATCCTGGAAACCAATCCTGCAGGGCTGAAGCTGGGGGAGATCGAGGATCTGATGCACCGGATTACGTACGTACAAAAACACACGGAGAGGGCTGGTCTATATGAATAAGCAAAAAGGGTCACAATATAATTAATGAAATACCTGGATATTGTGATTATATTGTAGGGTCGTCCCTTGATGCATTTAAAACAATTATTTCACAATGCAAATGTTACCAGTAATGGTGTAATGACAACTACATGTACTGCAGTCTAGTCTTAAAGGTCACCTATAATGCAAAATTCACTTTTTCATGTCTTTCATACATGTGTCCCTTCTGTGTAAAGAGATTCTGAAAGTTTCAGGAAAATAAATCCGTTCTCTTTCTGTCCTGATCCATTTATAAAAAAACCTGTCTGAAAATGAACTGATCAGATTGTGGCCACTTTATGATGTCATAACGATGTTTTGGCTGCAGTAACCATTAGCCAATCACCAACCAAGGTCACCCACCTTATCACCTGAATCCCCTCCTAGAGCACCATAGTGTTCTTTTTAACCAAATATCTCTCAGAGGGGCGTGGGGAGGGGCTCCTTATTTTCATCTAAACTTAGTAACAGACAGAAAATCAGCACTTTTTAAACAGGGCTGAAACAGAGGGGATTATGGGATGCTGCAATGATCTGTTTGGTGTTTGGAGCCAAACACTTCAGAGACATGTTTTGTATATATCTGAGATCATTTATTGATGAAAAACAGTATAATAGGGGCCTATAATACGAGAACAGGTCGAACAATTTGGTCAATTTCAGACTCACAACGTCGATATTATAAGTCCTAAAATTTACAAAGAGATGTAGAAGGCGTCTTTTTGTTTGAGTTCATCGGTGTGTTGTTGTTTCTTCAGCGGTGTCATGTCCTACCTGAACGGAGAGCTGAACACAACGGAGGACGAGTTGATCCTGCTCCACAGAGACGCCAACGCCACCCACACAAAGCTGGACGCACTGACTGAGGAGGCCAACCAGATGGAGCAGAGCATCCAGGAGCTGAGGCAGCAGGTGTACAACGCCAAGAACGCCAACATCCAGGGTGAGGAACCAGTGGAAGAAACAGGAGACAGGGAAACCAGTGTCAGCTCATTGCTTTACATTCATATTGTTATACATGTTCTCACAGAAAAATCGTATTTATGTTTTCAAAACATTTCTATATGATCCTAACATCTTATAGACGTTTGAAATGATATATAACAGATTGTAGAGCCTTACTATTGGTATGCATGGTTGTCAGCGTTTTGGTTTATTTTGACAGCAATGTCATCATAGGGTTCCTAACTTGCCCAGGAAGGGAAATAAACACACAAATGGAAAATACACTACTGTCTAATATGATATAATGATTGACTTGTGATGGAAATTGGAACAACATGGACGTAAACTTCAACTTTACTGGTTGGCAGAGAACAACAACTGCTAGGCGCTTACTCCTAATTGACCAGATCTTTGCTGAAAACCGCCAATAATTGACTAGAATGTGAAGAAACTTAACCGAGTTTCACACACTGTGCTCAAGCTCACATTCCTGCTTAAATAAATTATCCAAATCCATAGCTAAAATGGAATTGCAGTCCCATGATGACCAAGACTGACAGAAACCCTTTGATGGGGGCGTGTGTGTGTTTTCAGGTGCCATGGACACCATTACATCTGCACACATGAAGTCTATACAGGCGGAGCTCCAGGCCAACAGCTCCACCAGCGATCCCGGCAACACGCTGGACCAGTCGGCCATAATGCGAAATAACACTGAGAACATCCTCGTCGCGTCTCAGAAAGGGTTTGACCGCGCACACAAAAGAAACTCACAGAAGCTCGACAAAATGACCGACGAGCTACATAAACTCGACCTTTCTGAACTGAGCGAGAAGGTGAGAAAGACTCCTGAAAATCTGTATTATTATTATTAAATGCCCAGGGACTGCAGATTAACATTATACAAATATTTAAAAAGCCAAGAGAATACAAAATTAAAAAAGCTAAAATACAATAAGACTTAATGACAAAAAGATAAAATATGAACCGTGTGTGATATGAATAGATATTTGATTTAATAAAAGACAATCTTGAATTAAAGGTCCCCTATAATATTATTTTTCAACAATATATTATAGTTCTAAGTTATATACAAAACATGTCTCTGAAGCGTTTGGCTGAAATACCAAACAGATTTGCAGCATCCCATAATCCCCTCTGTTTCAGCCCTGTTTCAAAAGTGCTGATTCGCTGTCTGTATCTTTAAATGCGAATGAGCTGCTGCTGGCCACGCCCCTCTGAGGAGTGATTGGTTTAAAAAAACACAATGGTGCTCTAGGAGGAGATTCAGGTGATAAGAGGGGCGGGTGTTACCTTGGTTGGTGATTGGCTAATGGTTGCACCACCCAAAAAAAAGTTATGACATCATAAAGTGGCCAAAATCTGATCAGCTGATTTTCAGACAGGTTTTTATATAGATGGATCAGGACAGAAAGAGAGGTAATCTTTTTACTTAGAGGGGACACATGTTGATGTAGAAAATACATGAAAAAGTGGATTTTGAACAATAGGTGGCCTTTAATAGAAGTGAGAGTTTTCTGGTAGTTTGTTGCAGATATATAAAACCTAATATCTAAACGCTCCCACATCAAACCCCTCAAATTATTTATTTACATCTTATGTTGATCATTTCCGTTTTGTATTCTCTCTCTGCAGATTTGTGGTGGGGCAGCTGATGTTGAAGGATGCTCCAGCTCCCCCTGTGGTGGTCTTGGTTGTGTTGGGGGGGACGGAGCGCCTCAGTGCGGCGAAGGATGCAAAGGCCTCCGCTCGACATCCCACTCTGCTCTAAAATCCTCTGAAGATTTGGACGAGAAGCTCCTGGAGGCGATGCAGGAGGTGGACAAGCTCTCCAGGATGGTGAGTGCACGCGGCCATTTTGAATCTAGAATAACTTGAGGTGGAGACGAGTCATTCATTTTGTTTTTGACCAGGTATGGGAAGCCAACAACCGCGCTAAGGACGCAAAGGTGAACGCTCTGGAAGTGCTGGGGAAGTCAAACCGGAGCAAAGAGCGGGTGGAGCAGAGCAACGAGCAGCTGCGCACCCTCATCAAAGAGATACGAGACCTGCTCACCAGTGAGTGCGCACACACACACACACACACACACACACACACACACACACACACACACACACACACACACACACACACACACACACACTGCTTAGTATCTTTAAATGCAAAATCATGTATGTTTGAGATATTTTGAGCTTGAACTATTACAGTCACACATTTTTTGTTACAGTGATTTATTAATTAAGACATTTTTGAATATGGATGTAGCTGCCTATTGCAATATATGTTTTAACAAAAGACAACTTAAATGCTAATGTCAATAAATCCCATTTTATTGAGGAATGGACCTTAATGTTAAGGATACAATTTGATGTGAACACTAGGAAAACATTGACTACGTATTTGTGCATAATTGCATTGTACCAAGTGTGTTAAACCTTTCATGATAACTCATATTTTGAATCTTGAAATATGAAACATTTCCTCAAAATGTAAATATAGCAAAATGGGAGTTTGGTAAAAAATATATATATTTTAGGAGTTGTCAAATATTGTTCAGTTTTTTTATCCATTCATCACTTTACAGTTGTTCATGCGTTGGTCATTTGCATATCATTTTCTTACTGATCACCTGTGTTTCGTTCATGATTTTGCAGATGAGAAGGCAGATGTGGCGGTGATCGAGGCGGTGTCCAACGAGGTGTTGGCTCTGGAGATGCCGGCGTCAACGGGAAAGCTGAAGGAGCTGACGGAAGAGATCAGGGAGAAGGTGAGCTCTCTGAGTAACGTGGAGACCATCCTGTGGCAGAGCGCTAGAGACATCCAGGTTGCAGAGGAGCTGCTCAAACAGGCCCAGGCTGCCAGGTAAGATTAAAACATCTTCAAAACAAATATAAATATATGTTGTGTCAGACATTGTCTATATAGAAGATTCTAAAAGTATTAATGTGTCAACAGTGAGGAGGCTTCTCAAATGAAGGGGACAACGGACATAGTGAAGGCGGCGCTGGATGAGACTGAGCGTGCTCAGAACATCGCCATGGACGCCATCCAGCTCGCCCAGAACAACACAAAGGGAACCCTGGAACTGCTGGTCTCCGTGAGTTTGACATCTCTGACCTCTGTCACTAAGCTACTGTTGTAGGGAGGATACAAATGACTATCCGCAGTGTTTGATAATGTGTGTGTGTGTGTGTGTGTGTGTGTGTGTGTGTGTGTGTGTGTGTGTGTGTGTGTGTGTGTGTGTGTGTCAGGTGGAGTCGGAGACGGCCATGTCGGAGCTGAAGCTCAGTAACACCACGGGGCGCCTGCTGCAGATGGAGAGGGAGGTCGGCCTCCTGAGGCAGAACAACCTGGAGGTGACCCGCCTGGCAGAGGGCGCCGACCGGACCACCGAGCAGGCCCAGCTGAACGCAGAGGAGGCCCAGCAGGTCAGAAGCGCACACACACACACACACACACACACACATACACACACACACACACACACCTATAGTTGGAAATGCGTATGGATAACCTATACTATATTAATCCATTTCACATGGTTATAGTTGGTTGTGCAGAAAACTTGCACCATTGTATTACTTTCTCTATTTTATTGCAATACTTTGTTTCTCTTCATGTCTTAGTTATACTGTATGTTGCATTGTTGGAGGAGCTTGGGACTAAAGATTTCTTTGTTACACTGGAACTATTGCGTAGAGAATATAGAACCATTTATAAGATACAACAATCCCTGTTTTTAAAAATATGAATGCACATGTTTGATAGATACATTCTATTCATACCTAGTAAACCCAAAGATATGAAACATTATGTAGACCAAAGAACATGAACTACAATCTAATAACAAATTCTGATTTGAAATTGAAGCATACCTATACTTGGAAATGCGTATGGATAACCTATACTATATTTAATTTCTTTTATAACATACTATTATACTTTATTATAACTTTTATTTATTTTTTATATATGCACAATAGTTACAGTGTAATAAAGAAATCTTTAGTCCCAAGCTCCTCCAACAATGCAACATACAGTATAACTAGGACATGAATAGAAACAAAGTGTTGCAATAAAATAGTAACACTGATACAATGGTGCAAGTTTTATGCACAACCGACTATAACCATGTGACATGGATTTAGATAAGACAGGATGTACAATTTAAATGAACAAAGTAAAACATGTTCTGTTCTCCCATCAATGCTTCTTTGTGCGTATGCAGGAGTTCGACGTGGAGGTGAAGGATAAAATGGTGGAGGTGCAGGACCTGGTGGAGGACAAAGGGGAGACGGTGCTGCAGGCCAAGAGGAGAGCAGACACGTTACAGAGGGAGGCCAAACAGCTGCTGGATCAGAGCAGCATGCAGCTGAAGAGACTGGAGGGTGAGCCATTTACAGATGTTTTGACCTTTTTCAGTATTTCTCATTTAGATTCTTTGAAACTTCATGATTTTTGAATAAACTACTCTGTTGTTATTTTTGACAATTTGACATACTACAATCTTTTTTCAGCATACCATACATTTTTTTCTTTGATATTTTCGACATACTATACCATGTCTTAAAAAGTGTTTATGTGACCACTCTCCAACAACAACAAGCCACAAACTGCTCCCCACATTGACGTCACTATGTTTCCAGAGGTGGAGAGTTCCTACGAGTCCAACCAGCGGATCCTGGAGGAGAAAGCTGCAGAGGTGGTGGAGCTGGAGAGAAGGGTTCGGCAGGTCCTGGAGGAGATCAGCTACAAAGTCACGCTGTACAGCACCTGCAATTAACTCCTCCACCTGCAGCAACCTCTCGTCCTCATGAGCACTGCTGGGATTTATTGGTGCCAAATGTTTTTAAAGCATTCCCAAGTACTGCTCTCAAAGTATTTTACAGCTATTAGGAGCAAACACTGTCATATAATTGACTGCTCAACACTCCAGTGTACCAGTATATTGTCCAGCTGTACCGAAAAGGATTTGAAAAGCTGCCAAAGACCATCGAAGTATTTAAGTATCGAGTCCAAAAGAAAACCACTAAAAGCCAATGTGACCTCAGCGCTCGAAACCAAGAATGTGTAGAGAATATAGAACCATTTAGCTTCATGAGATATCACAATCCCTGTTTTTAAATATATGAATGCACATGTTTGATAGATACATTTTATACAAACTTAATAAGCCCAAAGATATGAAACATTATGTAGACCAAAGAACATTTGTGAATGGTTTTGCGACTACAAACTACTAATAAATTCTGATTTGAAAATGAAGTTAACGAAGCATTCCAGTTGGTCTTTTATTTTTGGTTTATTGTGGATTGTCCACTTTAGAAAATCACTTTTTTTCCATGTATAATTTTCTATTCACGAGGGTTTGATCAGTGACACCTGAGTTAATCAATATTTTTGATCTTACTATAAAACACCCCATAATTGTTTCGCTCTTTTTAATCTGTTTAGGTTCTTATTTGTGATTTCAAAGCACATGTCGATGGCCCCAAGAAGTGTGCTTACAAGATCTCTGTTCAATGTATTGACTGTATGAGGCTGAACAACACTGCCCCCTAAAGGCAAAGAACAGGAACTGCAGAGATGGTCAAATCCAATAATCAAAGTTTGAAGCTTTGAAGCTTTCCACGGGTATTTCACTTAGGGAGCATAATTAAAATACCTTTCTTTCCCCAATAACTCCTTGCTCGCTTGAAAAATAGTATGTCGAAGTATCATGACAATTACATTAAGTACTTTAAAGGGTCTTAAACTCAAGACCAAAACTTTTAGAGACTAGAGAAATTACCTGTTAAACTTAAACAAACAATATTTACAATAACAGAGAAACATTTTATTTGCATTATTTGGCATTCAGAAGAACAGTTTTTCCTAAAATAAAGCATCTTCTGTGAAGTTAATTCCATATAACAAAAGATTAGTCCTAAAACACAGGCTCAACTCATACAGTACTGGCAACAGAGAACACTTACACTTCTGTAGTCAAACTAACACCTGTGCTGTATGTTAAAGAAAATATTGTAATTACTTAACAGTGTGATCTTATGGCTCTGTTATCATGTAGCACAGCAATAGCAGCAGCAATATTCATGTGGGTTTTTAGGTTTATCATATTTGCACAATGGTTTTACCTATGCGGTTTAAAGGCCAACGTCGAAATTGATATTTATTGGTTTTACTGCCCAAAGAATGATAATCATTCAATGTATTTTAAGAGTTGAATAGAGTGATGCAGGAGTCCTAAAACCCAGAAATGAGTTAGCATTTCAGATTCCCTCGTCTCAACTGCTTTAGAAGCATGAAATAAGCTCTACACCATAAAGCATGTCGGTAAATAACCACTGGTGAACATATGAAGCGTCTATGCGTCTAAAAAAAACAGCAGTTGCTAACAAGTGGCTACATGAGACGACTGACCTGATGAACGTGATTACGCAAGAAATTAGCCGGCGTTAGCGACAGAGCTAATTTACTGCAATAATCCGAGATCCAATGGAAAAAACCCTATGAGTGTTGTTGAGGGAGCGATGCTAACTTGTGGTTTGTTCTACGAAAATAAGTCATCCCTGCACCACTCTATTGTTGAAAGCAAAATCTGACATCAAAAAATGCACAACAAGGTGAAACGTAGCTTTTTTTGTTCAAATTATCTGATGAATTTTAGCAGCTTAACAAGGCAGGGTGACAAATCCTCCCACAACACGCTGGAATGATCTCTGTTTTTAAACATCTGGTGTAAAAATATACGGAGTTGTGGTTGAGAGGGACCCTCACATCTGAATCTTTAATCAAAACCCCCTCTATACCTTTTACCGACTACAGCTATGACGCTCCAGAACATGAACAACTTCACATAGGGGCTGTAAAAGTGCTTTGGATCTATTTTCCTTTAGCTTTTAGGGGTAAAAACGTGGGGGTCTAGTCCCTGCTGCGGGGGCTGTGTGGAGCCGGGGCCCCCTCCACCGGGGCCGAGCTGGGGACGGAGAGCAGCTGCCCGGCGTGGATGCGCTCGTTGACACGCAGCTCGCAGCCGTCCTGCAGCATGCGCAGGGCGATCCGGGCGATGTTCTTGGAGTCGTCCAGCCCGGAGTGAGGGCGGCCCTCGTACTTCAGACCCAGCTTCTCCAGCATGGTGCTGAGCTTCGTCTGCGTGCGCGGGACCTGAGCCAAGGGGGGGGGGATGAAATTAGCTCAAATGTAAGACTTAAATAGTGTACGCATCTCACATTTTTTATACTACATTCTCACATTTTATTCTTTTTGAAAGCATCTCTAAGGACTAGGGTTGGGTACCGGGAATCCAACATTTTGATTCCAACGGCATCATTTAGACATGTGAATTTCGGTTCCGCTTTTCGATGCCTGAGGAAATGTTTCTCGCCGCTCTCCGTAGCCTACTGTATGACTGCGGCGGGGCGGGAAATGTAGCGTTGTACCTACACTTCCTACAGCGTAACCTGGGACCAGGGCCGGCCCGTCGCACTAGCATTATAGATGTTCGCCTAGGGCGCCAGATCTGTGGAGGCGCTGCGCTGACAGCTCTGGGAGAAAAAAAAAAATGTTTTGACCGTTGGTGCTCATCCTAATTTTCGGCCTTGATGTAACAACATTCATAATTAAGTAAATGTAACACCCTTTTTATCCCGGTTACACTTTTCATTTGCCCTGTACGATGGACGCTGTAAGTGATGAAAATGGGGGATGTTGGCTTATCTGGCAGCCGCAGCTCACAGCCAACGTGCGAGTGAGCGTGGGAGCGAGCGAGGGAGAAAGGGAGGGTGCACCGGTATAAGCGCTGTTGTTATTAGCATCTGGTGCTAGCTGCTCTAACGGAAGAAGATGTTTCTACAATGATGTGGAGGGAGAGTCCTCTCCAGTCAGACTGAGAGGCTGATAACTACAGCTCAGTGAGGTAAGGACTCTGAGTGTTTAGATAGTTCACTTTAGTCTAAGTTATCTCAGTGGGTCTCAAACGTTTTGATCACAATTTATGTTAACACATATTTCCAAGGCATTCCTTTATAATTATTGGGATAAAACAGGTTTGCAATCATTCCAATGTATAGGCCTACTATAGGACAGTAAACCAGACATATCGTTTTAAACTGGAGAGATAAAACAATATAAATAAATAAAATAGTAAAATAAGGTATGAATGAACAACAAAAATAAAATACGTTACATGTATTTGTTATTGGCTATGGTAGGTTATTGGTTATGTTCACATACTTATGTAATTATTAAAATGTAAACCGATCTTTTTCATATGGGTGTTTAGAGTTGTACCCCCTAGATCTAGTCTCTAGTAATTCTGTGTAAGTGCACCAGATTGAAGCATTTTACTTTATAATGTTCAAACATTTCTTCCCGGTATGCCTGAGAAGGCAGATATGCTTGTTTTTCTCAACAAGAACTGTTTTTAAATGGGGGGGGGGGCTCCTTTAAAATTTGGCCTGGTACACTGTTGTAGCTTCAGTGGTTCTCCGGTTACAGTTACATAGCAGTGAATATAAACAGACTAATTAATGTGAATATTACTGCAAACTAACCTGTGTAAAAGTTTCTCGAATAAATGTAATTTTTTTGGTGGAAGAAGCATGTATCATTTTTTTACCCTGCCCCTCAAAGAATCGGAATTGAGAACCGTTAAGAACCGGAATCGAAAAGTAGAATCGGAATCAGAAACGTGGAAATTCAAACGATACCCAACCCTACTAAGGACGCCCTATAACTATATTATGACATGGCATTTTTAATGACATACTATATTACAATTCTGTTTTGTGTTTTTATGATTAACTATGATTTGACGAAAAGCAGTATTTCAGATTCTGAGATACTCTAATGATAAACTATACAATGACATAAATGCTATTTTTAATGACATACAATTACATATTTATTTTGCATTTTATTGACATACAATGACTCTTTCGAGGTTTAAAATGCCTTTTTCACGACTACTCAGTTGTATATAAGAGTACAACTTTGTTTAGGGTCTGCAATAGTGCGGCGAAATAACTAATATTAACATAACATGTAATAACACTATGCAATAAAATACAATATAATATATTTGCGTATATATAAAGTGCAGGGCTGTGTGTGTTTTTTAATGTTCAAATGTACATATGTGTCTGCTGTTGTTGAGGAGAGAGTTGTTAAGACATACCATTTTAAATAACGTATATAAAGTATTTTGTATAATATTGTTGTTGTTCTATGCAATGACTGCATTCTTCTTTTTTTATAAAAGATTCTGACCTTGTAGAAGTTCCCGTATGATTTCCTGATGTTTATCCACTTCTTTGCAAACTGAGGATATCGGATCTTGCTGAGCCGACACTGGATGTTGAGGAACTTGCTCATGTCCCAGGCCCTGAAAAGTAAGTGTGTAAGTAGCGTAAATGGAAGAGGCACAAATTACGTTTCAAATTCTGCAGCGTTACTGAACTCAAACGTACCCGTCGGTCAGGATGGCGTACTTGTACTTTGTCCCGAGCTCCCTCTCCTGAAGCCAGTCGACGACCCGCTGAAGAACGGCAGGAAACACGTCTGCTTCTTCCACCATTTTCTGCTCAACAAAACAACAACTTACACACAAACTCCTGATCACAGTAATGACACTGACTACAAAAGTACCCAACCTACCTGTGTGATTCCTGTTAGCTTCACACAAAAGTCTGAAAGCTGTAGGTTCAACTCTGGCTTCACATATTCCTGAAAGGAGTCCACCTGTAAATAATAATAAAAAACACTATTGTTGGAATTTGGATCATAGCGTTTGTGTTAATGTTGACCATTTGAAATGAATTGGAAATGAAAAATTGGCAGTCAAAAAAAGGTATAGCATAAAGCGTGTACAGTGTGACATTACAAACACCACTTCTACGATTAACAAATCAAGCTCCACTCACGATTTCCAAGGTGTGCGTGTTGATAAGAACCATGGGGAACTCAATGATTTCATGATGGAAATCTGAGGGATTATCCTCTTCACACGTTGCTTCAAAGTCCACCACGCAGATGTAGTCGTAGTAGGTGTCGGTGGGGCTGCTCTCGGTGGAAGACTGCATCAGCTTCTGCTTCTTATAGTGGCTCTTCAACCTCTTCTTCATCACGTCCTTCACCCCTCTGTAGACACAGGGGAAAGGAGGTTTGGTTACAGTTCTGTTGTGACGCTCAGCGGCAGTCAGTACAGGCTGAGTGTATGAACTGAGAATGCTGCATAGAAATCAAATGCATTGATTTCTCTCACTGGTGTGGGGTAAGAAAGATAGTGTGTGTTTTGAAGCGTTGAAGAATCTGGCGAGAGTGTTTTATCTTCAAAGATTCAACAAAGGAAGATCCTTTATAACTGTACCGTTGGACTATATAACTAAGTCAAGTCTTAACTTCTGTTTATACTCTTTACATTAACACACATTTATATTTTTCTAAATGTTCTTTTAATGTTTATTAGCACGAATGTTCACACATACCACATATCATATTTTTGCATATTCCCGCCTAGCAGTTACAATGTGCATATTATTAAAAGGCATTTTTTTATATTTAAGTGTAATATTTCCTCTTGTCTATATTTTGGTCTTTGAAAACACGAAAGGAAACGCCTTGTATGTGAAAGCATTCTTGGCAAAAACAGGATTCTGATTCTACTATCCTAAACTATATTATGTTGGTATATCATACTAACATCAGTATTATGAAATGTCTATATAAATACTGAAAAACACTGGTGTTTGCTAGGGTTGGGAACACTAACATCCTAAATACAAAACGCCTGGGTAATAAAGAATAATAATATTACCCCTTTTAATATGAATTTAAAGTACTTTCTCTATCTGTATGTTTTATATATTTGCGCTGCTGCAAAATGATGTCCCCAATGAGGATAAATAAAGTCTTATCTTATCTTTACTGTTCATCTTTACCTTGTGTCCAGCTGCAGCGCTTCTAACTTTATCCGCAGCTCGTCCTTGGTCATGCGGTTGATGTGTCCGTTAGCCAGAGAGATCTCTTTGTACACCGGGTGGCTGAAGTCGCTGCTGGACTGAGACGGGGACACCTGAGGAGCAGACTCTCCCTCGGGACAGATCCTACTGCAGGGCTCTGTCTGAGGAGGAATATAACAGTGGGTCCAAGAATCAGAACTCAGAGCAAACATATCAAATGACTCTCTCGATGTTTTGATGATGGTGGTACCGGTGTTTCCTTTACTCATCACCAAATTGTGTTTTAAACCAGAAAATAAAGAACAAAAAAAATGTCCGTTTTTGAAAGATTTAGCAGCTGGTTTAAGGAGTCAGATACATACAAAATATTCTCAACATTAACCTTATATATAGATAAAGCCACCCAGCAATATATAAAGGAAAAATAGTCCCTTATTCACCAGCTGCAACAGTAAAGTGATCTAATTTCTCATTGGGGATTAATAAAGTAGTATTCTTTCTTCAATAGATCCTCAAAAAACGAAATCACACCATAAACATTTAATACATTTGTTCACTGATATATTGAATATTGAGTGAGTATTAGGATAAAAAAATTATCAAACCCTCCAATTTCATGAATATAGCAATATCAGTTAAACAATAATGGCAGTTATTGTATTCCAAATGGTGCATCACTGTAATTTAGATTTTGAATGCAATACTTTCTATTTTGCACTGAGCTATTACAAATGTTACTTGTTTTGGTGCAAGATCAAGGACTTTGATACCACTTTTCATTAGATTTATGTATCTTCAATGTAATGTAGTAAACTACAAACGTGTTGTAGTTTCATATAACAATATCTTTATATTACAGTATTTCCACATGAAGCTAATTTTCGCTGCTAGCACCAACCTTTTCATCCTCTTTTGTGTTAGACATCTTCCCGTTGACGTCCTTGGTGTGAATGTTCTCCTTGTGCTCATCCATTTATAGTGGACGTTAATCCAGAAACGAGTATTAAAAAAACAACTTTAGTTAATTTACCAGTATGAAGATAACGTTACCATCTAACAGTATGGCTTCACAGGCTAACACATGCTAACATGATAGCATACATCTCTCTTCTTCTTCGCTGCTCTGCACTTTAAGACTCTACTTACGATACTAATGTGTTGAGTTGTAATTATTAGTTAGGTGAATAATAATTAATAATAACGCGTTTAATTGATCATATTAATATTTCAGCGCCAGTCAAACCACAGCATGAGCAACTTTTTTTTAAGGTGGACAGTTGTGACGACTTCCGGTTTGCGCCAAAACAAACGGAAGCTCACTATCGCCATCTATTGTAGTGGATGAAACAAGAAATGTCTAAACAAATATTTGGCATATTTTATCTTTTTTAAAACATAATATTAATAATATAAATTGAGGTGGACTATTATAATATCAGGTTTATCGATATTAATACTTCAGTGACTACAGGTATTGTTAACTGAATAAATAATACAAGATATAATGCCCAAGATATCGAGATGTATTTAATATAAACTGTTGTAATCCCACTTGTTTTTATTTTTGTTTGTGTACTTATATCTCTGATTCGGTAAGTAAATGCCATTAAAACATCACAAATCAATATCTATAATTAATATTTATATAAAGTTGTAATAGATATTGGCGTGTAATTGGAGACAATGCTCATATATGACAGCTAGATGGCAGTCTATTCCTGACTAGATAATAATATAGTGTACTGTAGTACCAGAGGTGGGAGTGAGGTCCAATAACCCCAGTTACCGCATTTAAATCAGTTAAAAATATTGTGGTTATGAAAAGTTTTGTTTTATTTTCAACATAAACTGCAATGGAGAGTGGGGCGCTGAAATGATAACCCTATAAGCTCTAAAAGGGCTCTAAAGTGATAACAGGACTACAACACAAATATTTTACATCAACATGTTAAGCCTCCTGCCCTGGCTCCCCTTCAACAGGGTCACAGCCTGTCTCATGTCTAAGGTGCTCCCATATGACACTCTCTCTTTGCTTTCCTAACTTTGTGTGCACAAAGAAATATTGCATCAAAGTCATTACAACGGAATAATGTATGTACCAGTGCGCATGATATATGTGTGTGTGTGTGTTGTGTGTGTGTGTGTGTGCGCGCGCGCGTGCGCGCGTGTGTTTGTGTGCAGACAGTGCGACTTTAGATTAAACGAATTTCTTTCATTTGGGAACACCCACATATACATATGGATTTGGCCAGATGTGTGTAAATTACTGTTCATGGTAATTTGAAAACAAATGCCGTTGTCGGACACACACAAACACACCAAACACACCAAACACACACACACACACACACACACACACACACACACACACACACACACACACACACACACACACACACACACACTGAGCAGAGCACAAACACACACACATATCATGCGCCTTAACGACCGGACATCTCCTTCATACAACGAGTAATAGGGGGATTAATCGGGCAGCTCGATGTGTGTAGAGGTGTGTGTGGTTAAAACGTAGCAGCCTGCGGTCGCTCTTTAGCTGTTTTAATGAAAGTAAACACAGTGAAGGCGTTGCGTAAAAGCCAAAGCCCTTTGCGCGCTGATGCTGCACTTCAGAGGCGGAGTTACACGTCCCACTGCCTCCTGGTCCTGTAGCGATTTATAAAATAATGTATGCATTGCCATTTCCCAACATAAACATAAAAGTATGCAATGAAACGTCTCCTGTGTGCTCCACTTCCTACTTGGTAACTTTCTCGTGCGAACGATACAATATCTTTCTTTTTTTTCATTGCCCTTTAGGGGCTCCGTACAATACAAAAACAAATGCAAATATTTAATTTTAAAAAGTAAAGTCCTTTTGAGTCATCTGTCTCAAGTCAAGTCTCAAGTCATGAATACCAAGTCAAAGTCAAGTCAAGTCTTTTATCAATGTTAGTCAAGCAAGTCTCAAGTCCAAAAATATGCGACTCGACTCAAGTCATGTGACTTGAGTCCCCCACCTCTGGTGTATACATACCTTAGTAAAAAGCGCTCAGAACAGGTGTTTTAAACTGAGTCTGGAGCATACAAAATCAGAATAGAAACTTAACATATGTATGATCCACAAAAAAGCTGGAACATAGACTTTCTACTATTCATTGTACACATGTCAGCAATTGATCTGCTTTACCAGTTTTTAGAGATAAGCGATTAAAATCCTGAGCATTTAAGGATCCATGGATTAACATCAGTAAATTCCTCATTATTCATAAGACATGATTTTAAAATGACACTAAACCCATCAAATTCATCAGATTGACCTGCTGATTTCCCTCTTCAGTCCAAAAAGCTGATAAAAGGAGCCTTTAGAAATGTATTCCATCTCCCTGCCTGGTATATGTTCAGACCCTGCACAACTCAAATTAAACTCTTCACTTCCACTTTAAGTATACACCCGACAGCACTCTGTGCTTGTAAACATCCATCATTAAGCAATTATGTTAATGACACTCGAAATCTCAATCGGTCGTTTCCTCTATGTAATCAGGCCTGCACTCAACAGAAGTGGGACATTTTGAGGAAATATTAATTTTCTTCCCAATAATTAAATGAGAAGTTTGAGCACTCTCGTTTGTATTGTATCAATCTTCTCATCTAACTCTTTGCAAACAAATAAAGGGAATGTATTACATTATTCTAAATAATTGTTCGATCTCCGTAATAAAAACTATGAACTATGTCAGAAAAATGTTGTTGCTTAGTTTATTATGATTGATCAAAAAAGTAGGTTGACTGTACCTATACTGTGCAGCTGATTACTGAAGAGTAATCTAAAGCACATTTTATTAATGAATTCCTTATGAAGCCTGCAGGGTGTCCTTACATCACAAGCTGGAGGATGGATCATCAATAATAGATGAGATATTAGCATTAAAATAAAAAGGACCAATATAAAACAGAAAATCTACAACAATCATAGAAAAAAGAATTTATTTTCTCATTTGAAAAAAACCGTTATGGAAACCCATAACCAGAAACTAATGCACAGCGAAGAGACAGACGTGTGAAAATACATTATGGACATACAGCTTTGGATAGCAGGAGCATTTTTTGTGTTTTTACGCCAATTCATGAGAGCAAAAAAACATCAAAGAAAAAGGAATTTCAGTGTTACTGAGAAAGGCTTATGTGCCTTCTTCTTGAAGAGAAGCAAACACAATACAAAGAGAAAGAAAATAAGCTGCAATAAAAAGGCATCAATCCCAAATCATCCCCCTCATCATCATCACAGTGAAACAGGGTTAGAGAGCACGGAGATACAGTGTTCAGGTTCCACTGTCTAGTCTGTGATGCTGCATTCAGGTCTCATGGGAAAAACAGTCGCTGACAGTATTGATAATACCATCATGTTTTGAATGGTAAATGCTGCTTAGGAGGTTACTGATACTTCAGTATTTTTAGTGCAAGAACAGACATACTTCTATCAATTAGGGCTGTTAATAATGATTATTTTCATAATCTTTTAATTTGTTGCTAGATAAAATGTCAGAAAATAGTTACAAAATATCTCAAGTCTCTCAAAGTCCAAGCTGATGTCTTTTAATGTCTTGAGTTGTCAAAACAAACCCAAATATATCCACTTGTATATGAAATTAAATAGATAAAAGCAGGTCATCTACATGTGTAGGAGAAAACAGCAATCTTTGCATAAAAAAACGACTTTTATGATTCATAAAATATCAAAATACGAATTAGTAAATAATAGTTGGTTGAATTATCGATAAGTCGACTAAGCAACCTTTTTCTACGAGTCATAGTTATTCATCAATCTTAGATATCATGGCACGCAGGACGTTCTGTGCTTGTTTCATCTCTGCTATATCATTTCCAAGCTGAGCGAACGAGTCAAGTGTGAAAAAGCTGGAAGCAATTCATGTGAGTAATTCAAATGTACTAGTAGTAATCACAAACGTTTCAACAGGTGTGAGTCTTTCAAGTCAGGACTTTGAACTGTCGGGATGTTGCAGTTGTATTTCCCATGGGACTTGAACACAGCACAGCATCAAAGGCTTCACACAAAGGTTAATTTGTTCCGTTCACCAAAAAAAAAGGCAATTTAAAAAGGTCAAACATTTGGAGTTTTCCTTTTTTTCTGGGCCTTCCTCACAGTTTACATACTAGCTGGTGGACGCTAAAGCTGCAGTGTTTGGAGCGGAGTAAAGCAGGTCAACATAAAACAGACTTCTACATGAAGGAAACCCCAAAGCATTACATCAACAAGACAGGAGGCAGTTTAACAGCTTTCTTTTAAAAAGGAACAGTTTGACATTTAAGAACATGTTCTTATTAGCTTTCTTGCTGAGAGCTACATGAGAGGATCGCAACCACTCCAAATGTCTGTAAGAATTAAGCTTCAACCAGCAGACGCTTAGCTTAGCATACAGACTGGAAACAGGTGGAAACAGCTAGCATAACTCTGTCCAAAGGTAACCAAATGTTCCTATAAGCGTCTTTTTAAATTAATATTTCATGTTCAATATTTATAAAGCAGAATACATTGCCCTGTGCGTCTGAAGAGTGCTGTATAAATAAACTTTGCTTCAATGCTAAGCTTATCTTTTCCAGCTTCATATTTAGACATGAATGGTTTTAATATTCTCACCAAACTCTCACCAAGAAAGCAAATATTCCATACAATTTGACACACAGTGTAGACACACAAAAGCACTGAAAGTACAGGAACGCACACTCAGAGACAGACGCAAAGACAGTTTGAAACACAAGGTTAAAAATTTCCTTTTGACTCGACATAAATACAGAAAACAGGAGAGCAAACAGTACACATCAACCTTCAGGTGGATTCACAGCTGGCTGGTGTACAGGTTCGAGACAGCCATTGTTTGTTAAGAGGAGACATGAGGTGCTGCGGTAACAGAAACACTTCCTTTTAAGTACGGGAGCTGTATCAATGTATTTCCATGCACCAATGAAATCCTCTATATTTAGATTTTAGTGTCTGTTCTTTCCACGATCCAGAATCTTCTGATGGCCAGAGAGCGAGATCAATTCCAGCCGATCCGTCTCTCAGTGGAGTGTAGTGGTGCACTTATATGTCAACAAAATGGAGGTGTACTCTGGGAAAGGCTCTTTTGGACCCCATTTAGACATGCAAAGCACAGCAGCCATTAATCAAGTCACCGTGGAGCCCAACATCTCTGAGGAACTGCTGTAAGGCTACATGTTATCTCCTCCCTGGTGAGTTCTCGGTCTCAGTGTGGGAGGAGCAATCGTTCCAAAGCGCACTGTAAATGTTCCCAGTTCTTCCACAGCAGCGCCAGCAGCGACACGCCCACGCAGGTGAACACCAGGTGGAGGCGGCTCCGTAGCAGAGGGGCGGTGAACTTGGCCGCCGTGGAAACGCACACCAGGATGACGGTGACGATAGCCAGCATGATGTTGATGCATTTCCCCAGCAGCACCTTGGCGTCCGTGTTCTCCACCTGAACCGTCTGCTGCTGCTGCTGCTGCAGCTCCAGCTTGGAAACACGAGTCTGGCACGACTCCAGCACCTCCTGCACACGCACACACACACACACGCAAAATACGATTAGGATCTGGGAAATACTGGAGAGCAATGACTCATAAAGGGAAGGGCAGTGAAACTGGATAAGATATGAATTGAACTGCATAGAAACTACAAAGGCACTTCCATTGCTAGTGAAAGTGAGAAAAGGATTCCTTCTCCGTTATGATAAGCTCCAAAATGTAATGATTTCTTCCTTGAGCCATTTAACAAGTTAATGACATTTATAATCGCAATTCTGTTGACAAACATATACACCAAACTAACAACGTAAACTCTTTGGCGGAGCTGATGGAAACATCGTGTGGCTCTTACCTGACTTATTCTTATATAATTATTTAAAATGATTATAAAGAAAACAAAATCATTGTACACCCAATCAGAAGAGAACACAATGTACCTTTTACTGATAGCATTAATGTCATTTTACATAGAAGTACAGGAAGTTCCTAAATAATCTAAGAAGGTTTACATTCTGACCTTTAGGATTAGTTTTTTAACTTTGTTACTGAGAGATTATGTTATGCACTACAATACCCATGATATACTTTTGCTGCTTTAAGGACTGTCACTGTTAAATAATAATAATAATAATAATAATAATAATAATAATAATAGGCCGTTGCAATACAATAGTATATAAGAAAAAAAAAGAAATTGGGAGGCGAGTAGAATATACAATTTAAATTGTGTTGGGGTGAAACTATTGCTTTAATGACTTTCTGTACATTGTTAAATCAAATCATTTCAGTACTGCAGTTCAATGTCTGTATGTCTGTTACTCCAGCGCTGTGCTTCAGTGTTCAATGTTAGATGTGTTTGTGGTGTATTATATAACACATATTACAAAACACAACACATTACCTGAATGTCTCTCGCCCTCTCGTAGGCCTGGTAAGCAACCTTCTCCTCGATACTGGCCAACTCCTGCTTCAGATTAATCGTCTCATGTTGGTGCAGCTCCGTCAGGTCGTTTAACTGATCCTCCAACCGCTCATACCTGACACACACACACACACACACACAGATGTATAGAAGATGGACGCAAGAAGACACAGAGAGAGAGGGAGAGAACGATGCATAATTGAATGTGTGTGTGGGCGAGTAAGCACAGCAGTTTATCTACAACTGCAGCCAAGCTGCTGACAAACTGTACCCTTGGTGACTTAGCAACAGTCCTGAGGTTTGAGTTTAAACTCAGTTCTCTATTTTTAGGTTCCAAAAGCTCATAATAACTGTCAGAAGCTCAACAGTTGAACAAACACAATGTGTCACGTCCAGTCAGAAGGTTATTATGGGATGAGGATTATTAATACAACAACAGCAGAACTATGGCTATTCGATGTGGGAATATTCAGTTTGGCTTGTGCGCACTTCAAATGAAGTATGTGCGACTTTTAAATCTACAAGTTATGGCTTCAGTGTGGTCATGCATTACGAGCTGCTCAATCAAAGAGTAATACATCCCACAGAGATGTTTGAAGGACTTTTACAGGAATGTGGAGGTCAACATTCCTGTAACTCATTAAGGGTGTTGCATTATTGCATATGAGTACTGTTTTCTTTAAAGCTTCTGAGACATAGTTGGTGTGTAAAAGTGAGATGAACACGTCTTCTTTTTAAAATAAATCTCACATAAATTCCTTTTCTACTTACTGTGGGGGAGGATTGCGATGGCCCTAATTGGTTCAGTGCTCATAACATAACACTATAAATGTAAGTTATTTTATAGTGAATGATTTATCATGAACCTTCAATTGAATTTCAATCTGCCACGAAGCAAAGTATACAAATGTTCGTATGGGCTGTCAATTATAGTTCTTAGAATGAAAGAAAAAGCGAAATCAGATTAGGAATTGGCCAAGAAAATTACAATCAGTGCATCTCTGATTTGAGGCTTTGTGTTTCCGGTCGGGGTTCGATATGTCCCGGATAATGCCGGGCGGTAACATCCCTGGATGTTCTAAGCCGTACCCACCTGTATCTCTCCTCCTGCATGGTCTGTGAGAAGTAGCTGTAATCTCGTTTGAACTGTGTGTTCAGAGTCTCCATGTCCTCTGCCAGCTGTGTCTGCGCCTCCCTGATCTCCCTCACCATGTCCAGCACCTCCCCTAGCCTCCCGTTAGAGTCGGACCTCCCCGGCCCCCCGGACCCCGCTCCAGAGCCCCCAGCAAGGTTCCCGTTAGAGTCAGCTGAGCCAGACGTCCCCGTGGAGCACTCGTCGTCGCTCTGGTACTTGCTGGTCTTGGCTACGGTGGTGGCGCTGCCGCTCAGCCCTCTTGATGCCATGTCCACCTGAAGACCCCCCCCCGCCTCCATGGAGCTCTTGAGGTGGGCGATGTTGTCAGCACTGCCAAACTTGTTCCTGATCAGATTGGCGATCTCCCGGGACTTGTTGAAGAAGAACGGTGGCGAGAGCGACACCCCGGGCCCGATGGTCTTCACTTTATCGAGCGTGGGGTGGCGTCCCGTGGCGCTGACGTCCCGCAGGCTGCCCTCCTTGCTGTGCGTCCCGGACTCCTTAGTGCTGCCGTCCTTGTGGCTGTGCTTCCCGTTGGTCTCGCTGTCCTTCACGCGGCGGTGGTACTGCTCCAGCTTCCTCTGCAGCCGGGCGATGGTGTGCGCAGACTTCTGGTTCTTCTTCTCAAAGACCTGGCGGATACGGCCCACCTGCTGCTTGTCGGCGTTGTTCACCAGCTTCAGGTACTCGGCCACGTTCTGGTCCCGAGCCGTCTGCTCCACCTTAATCTGCTCCGTCACCTGAAGGCAGAATGAAAGGAGAACATTTTATTATAGCAATGCTGAATTTACTTGGTCCTATTCACAATTTCACAAAACAATTAACAATGTATTGTATTTATTCACGCAATACGTTTAAAATGTTATATTTAAATTGTGGTTTTTTTATTTGTCAGGGGTATACATTTGTCTTTTGCTGGAAAAACTAAATGCCACTTAATATATTTGTCAAAAATAAAAAAAAGAATTCTGGATTTAAAAATTCAAAATCTGCTTTGAAATGACTTGAGAAAAGAAATGCATTCGACGTGTTCATTTGACCACAATGTTTTATACAATGCGTTTTCAGATGGTGGAAGTCATTCCACTTTTGATTATATATGAAAGGGAAACAAAAGGGACTATAATGAACATTATTCAGAAGATGTGGTGGAGAAAAATGTCTTGCTAATTAAACCAATAGATCCTTTGATTGCAATCTGTAGTCGTAGAACTGAATTGGCTCCTAATTGGATGAAGACATTTTGCTGCTCCACAAAGCTGGTTTCTATTATTTGTTTTTGTCATGTTTGTTCAGAGCGTGCTTTACTCTGCTCTTCAAGTTAAACACAGTAAATCCACACAGGAGGTAAATACTGTTTCTCTGACCTTGAGGATCTTCTGCTGCAGGCTGTCGATCCCCAGCGCTCCCTTTGTGAAGTCCAGGCCCACCCCGTCGTCCCCCACACTGTCCACCACGTCCAGGTTGGACTCCGAGCCGCCGCGGCGCATCGGCACCGGGATGCTGAGGATGTTGGCATCGCAAGCACTGCGCTCCGCCTGGAAACACACACAGAGGATGGGAAGGGTTAATATTGAACTGCATTGAACTGTAAAACATGTATTATAGATTTTTCTCCGGTTGTATTCACAGATATGTTTTTGTGAATTTATTTATGGACAGATTTCTTTGTAAGCACATTTGTGGACATTTTCTTTTTTTTGTCTATATAAATGTCGCATTTAAAAAGAAAGCATTTTGCTTTAAACAATGCATTTGCTCCTTGTCATTACTTTATGAATGCAATGATAGTGATCTGTGTGTTTAAGAACCTTGCAGCCTTTCTTCTCACAGTTGTTTCCTAATGAAGACTGAAACTAAGTATGTTTCTGTGAATGTACTAAGGAAGTCAACTTAGTGAGAAAAACAAGTCTCCAGGGTGTCAACTGGAGTGAACCTGATATCCCAAAAGCTTACAAATCAAACATCGAGACAACATCTTAAAGTGTCATTATTAGAATGTCCTTGGAGATGCATAGCCTTTAACACTAACTGTACTTCTGTTAATAACTGCTGTTAGGCTACCATCTTAGAGGCACAACGTTAAAAGCCTCATTAAACATCTTCACACTGAAATTAAAGCTCATAACAATCGGTGCACCGAATATGAAAAGAAAGCATATTTTGCATCAAAAACACACGACACAGACTGAAAGATTTTAGAGTAAACTATCTGCCATAAACTCTCCGCATTATCTAGTGCCATGGATATAAAACAGCAGGTGTGTTTATGCGGCTTCATCTCCTCACTGTTCTCTTTCCGTCTCTAGCTTCACTCTCTGTCTAATCTCTTGGCAAGAATAAAGTAAAGATAAGAGCAGAGCCAGAAAAGAAAAAATCAAGAGGATCAAAGGAGTCTTGAGTGCACAAGTCTCCAGAGGATTTTCTGTTAGACTGGAGGGAAACGGCAGCTAAAGACACAGTCAATGCGTCTGAAGGCTGCACAATGGTCAGTTAGTGGAGCTCCAAATAAACAGCCTCCAGAGCCTCGTCTCCTGAACATCCATTCTCTCTGTATTGACAAAAGCAGACAATTACGTAAGGCAACCTAAAATATTAGTATGTGGTAACTCTTGTTGCCACGGCAGCAAAGCACATACAGGCAGACTAAGCTCTAAAACACACACTCGCTCACACACATATGACCGAACAGCTGACAAACCCTGCAGGCGCTGTTTTTTTGTTGGCATTATACTTGATGTGCTCTTATCCACAGACGAGCAGAAAAGGTTACACTGTAACCGTGTCCCGTGGCTTTCTGTGATGTATCCTGGAGCCAGCAGCCATCATCTCCAGCAGTGGATAATAATCTCACAATACCAAAGAGCTACTGACTTTTTATTAACATAAGAAGTCATTCATGTAAATGCTCTGGTCTGAATGATAGTGTCCCGAGTACAGATGGCCAACACCCTCAGAGCATCGCACACAACATTCAGAAGGACAGAAATGCAGCCAGATCAAAATCTCTGTGAATAAACCCAGCACTAAGTAAACATATAAACAGATTTGTTGTTTGTAGCTTCAAAAGTGAAGATTTGCTTGTTTTCCTGTTTGTGATAAAATACATATTTTGGGGACTAAGGCTGAAAGAATGAGCTCATTCAGACGCTATATTTATAAGCTTTTATATTATCTCTTCCATGCAATGCCCTTGGATTATTTTTACAATGTTTTTGTTTACCACAAAAGAGCTTTGGCAAGGATTACCAACCTCGGGAAGTAAAACACTAGCCACCAATAAAAGCCTTCAAAATGGTCAGATTACAGAATCTGACTGTTTTGCTGTTAATGCTGCGGAACCTCTTGCCGGAGGGCAGCACGGAGAACAGAGCATGGTGAGGATGAGTGGGGTCTTTAAAAATGTTCTGGGCTTTTGTCAGGGAGCGTTTGTGAGCGGTGTCTCTGATGGGAGGGAGAGAAACTCCGATGATCTTCTCTGCTGTCCTGACCACTCTCTGCAGACTTCCAGTCTTTGGCGTTGCAGTCTCTCGACCAGATGGAGATGCTGCTGGTCAGCACGCTCTCTATGGTTCCTCTGTAGAACGTGGGGAGGATGGGAGGGGGGAGCTGTGCTCTTCTCAACCTGCGCAGGAAGTGTAGGCGCTGCTGTGCCTTCTTAAATAGTGATGTAGTGTGAGTGGACCGGGTCAGACTGCTTGTGATATGTACCCCCAGGAACTTGTTGCTGTCTGTAGTCTTCACTGCTGTGCCGTTGATGTGGAGTGGTGGGTGACAGTGCTTTTTGTTCCTGAAGTCAACAATGATCTCTTTGGTTTTATGGACATTCAGGATCAGGTTGTTGGTGTTACACCAGTCTGTCAGATGTTTCACCTCCTCCCTGTAGGCCTGTTCGTTGTTGTCCCTGATGAGTCCCACCACTGTCGTATCGTCCGCGTACTTTATGATGTGGTTGGTACTGAACCTGAAGCAGCAGTCGTGGGTCATCAGGGTGAAAAGCAGTGGACTCAGAACGCAGCCCTGCGGGGAGCCGGTGTTTATTTATCTACTTAAATTCCCCAAAATAATAACATTATCACTGGAAATGCATTGACTTAATGGCAATTGATTACTTAACACATACTACTACTTTTTTTTAAAACAATTACTCATCCCCAGTCATTTAAGCCATCAAAGTTTACTTTTTTTCTTCTTGCATGCGTGTATGACAACATTTATTTAGAAACTCAGTATAAACACAACACATTTTGGCTAAAACCTTAAATCTAAAATGCTCAAATCATCAAGACGTTCATCAAAGGGTTTGAACTACAAAAGTATTTCAATGTGACTTTTCTTAGTGCTAACTTTAAACGCTTTTGAATCCTGTGGCTGGAACAGTATGTGGTAAAAGTTCAATCAGAAAAATAATGAACAACTGATTAAATCATTAAAATGACCGAAGCCAGATGCAGCCTGATGAAGTACCTTCACACCGAGTCTACGGCATTGAACAAAACTGTGAATAAATAAACCTCCTGCTTTGGACTAAAGTGTTTACATTAGTGACCAGACTTTTAAACCTCCCTCCTTTGCTGCCTCTCCCGTACAAACAGATGATAAATCAGCTGCTTGCAGGAGATGCAAGTGTAAACATGCGGCTGACACTCGGCAGCCCAGGCACGCATTGGACATCCATTGGGAAGTGGGTCAGAGGGTGAGAGCGAGGGGAATTATTTACATGTGAACACACAGAGGCACCATATGTCTCTGAGGGCACAGGTCGCAACTCGTCCTATGACCCCGGTCTGCACTGATGCCATTTAGATGATTATACAGATGGGTGGACACACACAGCCAAAACACAAACAACACAGCTGGGCTATTGACCGCTGGGAAATACCAAGGAGATTTTGAGATATATGGCTCTGAAACTGGGTTATTCAACTTGTCTCCTAGAAATAAAAAATGTATGAAACATGGGCTACAAACGCCGCCCTTGGAGGGAACTTCTGGCTATAAAACAGGCTGCAGAAAATGTTCTAAATTTGGTTTTCACAGCACACGATGTACAAGTGGAAAAGGTGACACAAAAAGTACTTTCCTGTTGGCTTAGGTTGTTCATTTACATAACATCTGCAGCTTCCTTTAAAGCTTTGATGCATATAAAACACATCTATTTATATCACAGTCTATTGCTGTTCTCGTGGAACTTAAATGAATGATCGATTTTTGAATGAATTGAAAAACAACACAAGTTTAGAGCAAAGCAAAACGCTCTGAGAATGCATTTCAGCACCTTGTAGCTTTGAACTAAATGATAACATCAGCATGCCAACAAGCCAAACATGACATTGAAAACACTAACATGTTGATGTTTAGCAGCCAATTTTCACAATTTTCCCCGTGTTAGCTAAGCATCATAGCATGATTGCTAATTAGCACTAAAAACTTAAACCCATATATCCAATAATTGTCGAGACATTTCACATCCAAACCAGAGATGTAAGAAGAATTGATGGATTGTTGATACAGTTTCATCAACAATAGATTCAACAGTATTACTAAACATATATTCACGACACTCCGGAGTATTGGTATCTCATTACACCCTTAAATATCAAAACAACGTATTTTCCCCATCTCAATGCTGGATCATGACATAATTCCTTCCGACCAAAGT
Source organism: Notothenia coriiceps (assembly GCF_000735185.1). Taxonomy (NCBI): domain Eukaryota; kingdom Metazoa; phylum Chordata; class Actinopteri; order Perciformes; family Nototheniidae; genus Notothenia; species Notothenia coriiceps. The sequence goes on along the minus strand of NW_011336581.1, from coordinate 55,986 downwards.
GACCGCACTCGTTTCTCGAGCGATGCTGCCAGCGTGGCTAAAAATAATCTACAGATGAACTGATAATGAAAACAATGAGCACTTGAATTCAATACCCAACAAGTGAACCATGCATAATAAAGCAGTTTCTCTGTGGCATTTTCATTGGCTTTGTATATTCAAAATCTAAGATTAGAGCCTGGAGAGGAAGCTTGTGGTGTGAACAGTATGTGGAAAGGAGAGAGTGGGCCACTAAGTGCTACTCCAACTCCCACTAAGCCTCCTCAGTGATGGAGCTGGGACCAGGGACCTTGCCATGGGGAGACAATGGCCCGGCACAAACACAGGAAACAACCGAGGGAAACCTTTCTTTTGTTGCTCCAAGCGCGCAGGGAGAAGCTCATTACTCCTGCCTCCAATCCACCAATTTATATTCCACTAACATGAGCCAGAGGTAAACTACACGTCGTCCCCCATGAGCATCGAAATCCTCCCCTTCAGCTCTAATCAGTGTGTTCTTTGTTTGTCAAAACCCAGAAGTGACTCAACTAGTTTATCAAAAACTAATCAGCAGTTGTCCGCCGGTGAGAAATGAACAAGTAAACATCCCAAACTAATCCATCAAGTCAAGGACGTTCACAGGATACAGTGAGGCTCAGTGTGTCTCCAGATGCAGATAGCTCAATGTATGGTGGTTACATGCAAAGTCAAGTTATGGGTTATATTCTGGAAAGATTTGAAACAATTAGTCATATTTTAAATATATTTAAAAAAGGGAAATTGCCAAATAATTGCTTGTTCCAGCTTATCAAATGTGATGCTTATTTGTACATAATTGTAAAATGATTTTTTTTTTAATGTTGGGCCGCTACGGGGGATTTTATATTTTAATATTTCATTTACAAAACAAGAACGTTATCTTCAGGGTAATTAAAAATGAAATGAATCGTTGTCAGCGGGAAACTCTTTTTTGATGGATGATATGATTAATCACTTAATTACTCAGTAATCATTTATAAAGCGCCAAACATTTTCTAGTTTAATCTTTCAACAAACGGGTAAATACTGATTAGTTTCAAGAATTAGCAAAGTTAAATATGTGAAAGCAAAAGCCAATAATGATTTATGGCGTACAGGATTCTTAACGGTCTCCCCCGAGATAAATGAGCTATTATAGCACAGTAGTTAAACTTGTGGAGCCACACACAGTTTAACAAGCACTCAGATTAGCAGCAGCTGAAATAAACCGGTGTGTGTTTGAGTGTTGAGGGGGAAATAATGGGATTGAGAGATTAGGAGATTTAGTAGAGACGTTTTAAACCAGACTCGTATAGCCAACAACAGAGAGAGATAGTGTAGATTGCGATACATAATTTATTGTGTGTATGGAAATTTGTTCTGGACTCAGTCCTGCAATTCCACATACATGTACTTATACAAACATAGTAAACATTACAAATACATGAACATATTACCACTCATACACCGTTTGCACAAACAAAGACGCACCTACTGACAATGGCGCCCTATTGCACAACCCTCATGGCCCATATTTAAATGTATATGACATTACATTTCTAGCGTCTTTGAGCATTAGGAAAAGCGCCATACAAATCCCATGTATTATTATTATTATTATTACATGCGAGTGTTAAGAAGCTTAATGGGCACAGGCAGGAAGGACTGCTGACAGCCGTTCAGCCTGCCATTAGGAACCCTGCATCTTCAACCAGTAGCTGCATGGATGGAGGTTGCAGGCCTGCGTTACTAAATATACTTATGACATTTAAATATATTTAGCTGCAGACAACTGTAGCAGCAATCCTCACGCATTATGTTACTAAAGGGAAGCAGTGCAATGAACAACGAAACATCTGTTTTTTTTTTATGTGCTAATGGATCTTTAGTTTGCAGGTATTTGGTCAAAAACAAAAGTAGGTCCGTCAAGATATTTGTGCGCTTTGTCTTTTTTACAACTACATTAAATTCAAAAATATGAGTGTAGGGAGGTGGATAAAGAGTCCATAACCAAAACTGTACATTTGGGAGGCAGTGATTTAATTACCCGACATAATGTGCTGTCATTTAGATAATCACGTCTCCTCCAACGTTATCTCTTTCTTAATAGTGCAGAATAAACAGCAGCTTATTAGCCAAATATGGGAGATGTACTCAGACGTCCATTTAGATATTAAAGTTCTGAAAGGCTTATTAATCCATAAAGAAAATTAGCTAAGGTTGCCAAGGCCACAGTGTCCCAAGAGACTTGAGAATAACACAGACGAAGATCCCTGAGAATGTATGACAGCCCGAACACCAAGACGAATGAAAAATGTTGTCACATAATACTCGCCAGTTGCACAGAATTCAAACCCATTCAACCTGTGAGGCACATACAGTATCTACTCTGAAAGGAGAGACTGGGTTTCTTACCGAGCTACTCATCATTAAGTGTGCACTCTGTGGGCTACTACACTCTGTGCCGTATAATGTTCACATTATCTTAATGTTGTTAACCATTTGTGTAATTACAAGGCTCAGCTTTTCTTATCTCCTCAGTAGAAGTGCAACAATTAGACTTTATTAGAAAAGATTATTGCTAACTATTTAGATTATTTAATAATTATTACATTCATTGCAAAAAATGTCAGGAAATGCAGCTTTGAGCCTCTCAAAGATAGAAATGTCCTGCTTTCCCCTGTTTTATATTATATTACAGTACATCTTTTGGGGTTTTTGGACATTTAAAGACTTCTTCTTAGACTTAGGCTTTTCTTTTTGTATTTTATAACAATCTAGAAAGAATTGGCAGATTTGTTGAGATGTCAAACTATTGATGGTTGCAGATCTTGTCCTAAATTTAATTTAATTAAATTGTCTTCAACAATAAAGCAAAGGAAGTCCCTAAATTTAAGTCTGCAATAAAAGGAAAAGAGTTACACTTAAAGGTGGGGTAGGTAATTTTGGAGGAACCAGCTCGAGTGCGATAGAATTTGAAAAATACACAGCCGGAAAAAATCTGCCACTTCCTTACAGAGCCCCTCCTCCAACACACACAAACGCACACATGACCAATGAGGGCACGAGATAAGTTTGTGCACAGATGGAAAGCTGACAGGCAGGTAGGCCATCCAATTATTTTAGCCGGGCCGGCTCAAATGATTGGTCGTGCTTTTTACAGTACTAAGGCTTCCACAGATTTTATGGATTTGTTATCAAAGCACTTAAGATATTCATTGCTATCGGGATGTTAAGAGCATTCCAAGTGTATCTCGAGCCGGTTTCTCAAACTTACCTACCCCACCTTTAATGAATATTTGACTTGCTAGTTAAAGGTAAGGGAATAATTTGTGTCAAGAACAATACAACAAAGAACAGGTGACATGATGATATCCTTTGGTTGCGTTCATTCTTTTTAAATTGAATTCAAATCACGTGCAAGCTTTTAAGTTCATTCCTCTATGATTAAAAGGACATTTTAAGGACAATGAGACATTTGTTTGATGTAAATTGGATCCTGCCTGCAGGGGACCAGCCATGACTCTGGGGCCGGGGAAGAGGAGCTGACAGGCAGGCACTCCACCCCCCCACCAGGCTCCAGATTTAACCCAGGAGAATAAATCGAAAGAAAAACAGACTCAGAATAGACGCAAACCTGGGAAATGGGTAAGAATCCTCTGAAAGTTAAAAACAACAACACCTGCAGTCATGCACACACACTGATGAAAAACCAGATCAAGTCTGACTCCTATGGACACACACATGGACACACACACACACACACACACACACACACACACACACACACACACACACACACACACACACACACACACACACACACACACACACACACACACACACACACACACACACACACACACACACACACACACACACACACACACACACACACACACACACACACAACACACACACAAAAGAAGTGTCACCATCCTCCAGAGGCTTAGAAGATAAGCCTGCGACGAGCTGCCATATTGAATAAACTCTTCATCACTTTGCTTTTGATTGACTCATTACATACAAATCCCTTTCACACTGTGTTCAGTGGCCTAGTTGTTCACCAACATTTCAAATCTAATCAGCAGAGCACTTCAAATCATAACTGCTTTCACTGTTAAACCGTGCCACTTCTAAAGCCTCTGCATTTGGTTGAATAGCAATTTAATAATGTGCCAAATTGTCAAAACTACTTTTGTACTTTATACACTAGATTCTCTATTCATCAGAGATGCAAAGAAAGGCATCTGAAAATGAGCAATGTACAGTATATACAGTATAACCTTTAACAATAGTGTCACAATCTTTTTGAGGTGGTGCATGTATAAAGGTGTAAAGCAGAAATGTTTAAAAGGATGTGTGCATAAACAAAAGTCTTGAGGATCAATCTGAAATGATTATTTTAAAATATATTAAAATGGTACCTTGTGTTGATGGCTATACAATCGGTCTAGTTTATAAACTTCTACAGCGTCTCCCTAGTCATGTATAGAAATCTACAGCGCCACAGTTGTGTGAAATGCATATACACCTCACTATAGAGAGTGTGACTCTTTACAGGCCAGACGAATGAGGGTTAAAAGTCAACTTCGGCAAGATTTGAACTAAAAACAGAAAGTGAGCTTCAAGTTGAAACATCAGAACACGTTTTCAGTGCTTTCAAAGATTTGTTGATGTGTGTCTGAATTTCCAACCTGTGTAGTTTTTCAAACCGTGATGACCATTAGGTTTCAAAGTGTAATATTGTTGACGTGGCCCAAGAAAACCCCCCAGCCTCATTAACAAACCACAGATGGAGGGATGAAAGACTGCGATACTCTGATCCCACCCTTATTTACTCCGCTTTACACTCTGCAGCATATACTGTAGCTTCTTGTTTACCAGCTTTAAAACTCACTGATAAAACCTATGAACTATTTCCTAGGACACTTTTTAATTGTTGTATTTCATTATTATTTACTCCCAATATGTGTATATTTCTTTATCCATTTCTAAGGGAAACATTCTGATCTTAAAAGTGTCTGAAAGTTGGAAACTAATGTTATTATAGACTTGTTAGAAGAGGTTGAAGTTTGGAAATACAAGACAAAACAAAACATCACCCTTGACGTAAATGTATGCCATGTTATATACAGCTCAACTATCAAAACAATGCCAATATAGGTTTCTGGTGAGGCACAAGGTTTGACATCAGTACTGTAGATAGACTTTTTCTAAATCGCTTTTATATATATTTCCAGTTAAAGAAAGAGCTTCACTTTTTGTTATGAACATTGTGAAGTTAATTAGTTACTTCCCTGTTCATTTAACCAGACAGGAACTAGGAAATATATCGAATCAACCAATGCACTGCAGCGAGAAGAAGAGAGGCCTGGATGGATATCGAGTTGAACATCAATGAACTCCAAACCATTAACTAGCTCAGCAGCCCATTACGACCACATACATATGCATCACAACACATACATTCATCTTTCAATCTGACTACATGTACCGGGAAAAGATTATCAACAGGAGAATATCTCTACACAATCTAAACCACGTGCAGCTAACACAACCACATGCAAAAGAGACAAGAGTTGTAATCCCGTCTCTTCTCTTTTCTCCTCTAATCTGAGGTTTTAATCGGCTGATGCTCAGAACAAAGATTACCCAGCAGCCCTTGCTCCTATTCTAAAATGCTCGGGGAAGAAAGATGGAGAGAAAGCGACGTGGTGAGAATACAGATGAGTGAGGGTGTAAACTTGAGGGAAATGAGACAGAAATAGTGAAAGAGATTTAAAAGAGCGTAGAAGAGGAAGTGATGGAAATATAGACTGACAGACCGAGAAGAGAGTAAAGAAAAAAAGATGAGTGGAGGTCAGCGTTTGAACTCCACAGGTGGAGCAGAATGGGATTAGGGTTTTAAAAAACAAAGGGTTCAAACCAGTCAAGGTCAGAGTCTAGAGTGAAGCCTTTAAGGCTAAGATGCTCTCGAGGCGCATGCGGCTCTTTAAGCCCTCTGCTCTGGCTCCCTTGAGCTTAGACAAAAATAAGAAGGAAATAAAATAAAATATTTGTAGGACTATTTATATTTTGTTGCACGGTTGAACATTTTCCGTATTTTGAGGTGATACTGTGACACATAAGTAAAAAACAAACGGTTTTAATTAGGTCAACTAAAATATGCGTCACGTCCTGCTACGGTGCCGCGTCAGCGCCTTTTCTTGCAGGTGAATAACCTGACCCCCGACTCGATGAGCGAACTGTGGATACATCAAAGAAAAGAAAAGTAGCGGAGGAACAAAGAG
>NW_011336581.1:39463-49636 GCF_000735185.1 Notothenia coriiceps | reverse complement strand
ATACATTGCAATCAGTTGAAAGCTATTTGCGTCCCTTTATGAAGCTGAAGGAGCCTAGGAGCGTCACAACTGCACGCCACGGGACCCTGACCAAACGTCACTCCTGGACGATTATGGAGTGAGAGTGTGTTGTTTAGGCCTACGTATTGGAGGAAAAACACGGAAGAGGAAGACAGCTGACGATCTTCAGTCATAATTCAATCAGTTAACTCTTTTTAGGGTGCAGCTATATCTTATATTTATTTCAAAGTGGGCCCATTTGAATTATCTTCATTTTCTTCAAATGCGCAGAGGACAGGTGCTGTGTTGATTTATTTTAAAGTAGGCCTGTGTATTTTTTTTTCTATTCTCCTTATAAAAGTTCTTTGTTTATTATTAGAGGCAAACAGTTTTATATAATGTAATAAATAATAAATGCAAAAAAACTGTAGTTTTTGTCTATGATGTAACAATATATACAACTTTATAAACATCAAATATGTTTTGCAGCTCCAAACAAAACAAAAAATGGTGGAAAAGGGGGCAAAATGGCTCTTTTGGTCAAAAAGGTTGCAGACCCCTGGTTTAAGGGAACATTTGTCCATTTGATGGTAAAGGATTTGTTTATTTTTTTCAGGCACAAAGGCAATTCAAAGTGCTTTACGTATGCATTACCACACAAACCAATTCTATGGAAAGCAACACAACTTATACAATTGCAAATAGAGTAGAATCTGCAAGAGATGCAGAAGCATAATGATGCAATGTTTTCATATGACCTTGGGGACAGTAGCTTACCCAACCATTGACCCCACTGATACATGTCGATGTTTACATTTCAAGATCCATCTAGGGGATGTACAATGAAGTAAATCAAATATAGATATTAACAGACATTTTATTTTGCGAAATAGCAACAAACTAGATCTGCAACAAATTAGATTACTCAAATATTCGTCTAATCAGACGAACTCGATGAGAAAACATAACCTGAAGGAAACATAAATCTTCATTTATTTACACATTCATATCAATTAACAGTGTGTGCATGCATATAAATAACATTGAGATTATATTCAACAGCAAGTAAGAGGGTTTTATATAAAAGCTATTTTTATTATCCTATTCTAAGGTTCGAGAAGGTAGCTTTGAATAGATCTCAATAATAAGGACTATAAGTAATCATGCAGACACACACACTCATACGTTCTGTAAATTTAGACGCCAACAGATGTAACACAGGAAAGAGTTGGATCTACATTCAGTCACTCCATTTTTAGAAGCCTGATTCCTAACAACCCACTCCTCTGCACTTGCACCAAACACACACACACTCTTACACACACTAGAGCACTTACTAGAGTTGAGTACAGCGAAATGTTGGCATGAGTGAAAGCCAGACTTTGTAATGTGTCCACACAGTCTGAATGACCCCGCATCCTTCAGTCAACACACATGCAAACACGTCTCCCTGGATTACATAACAGTCACTGGCAGGTGTGTGTTGAGCAGGAATCTTTAAATATGTATTCATGGTGCAGATTTGATTTACATAAGTGCTAAAACACATCGATTACAGACAAAATATTAACTGTTTTGAGGATTCACAATTCCCCCAAAAATCCTACAAAAGAGTAATACATGTTGGTTTTCTCGTTCTTTTATGATATTAAATACAATTTGAAGGGGTTAGGACTGTATGTGTGACAAAACAGACGTCACTTTTAGTTTTTTGGATACTGTGAGTAATATGTGTCCTCTCTGTTCTGCCACTCTTAAGACAAAATAATGATTCATCCTTTAGCCCAATTCATAATGAAAAAATGTATAGTTGCAGCCCATATTTTCATAGAGTACATTTATTGAAGTATGTTATTTACAAGGACTGCAACTTACTATTTTTGTATTATTAATAGGTAAATCCTAAAAAGGTCAGATAGTAACGAACGAGCCTAAGAAAATATGCATGGCTTTATAATTGCTTGCTTGGTTTAAACAAAAACAAAAAATGCCAAGTGATATAAAAAAGAAAATCCTACTGTTTAAGAAGTTGGAAGTGTAAATGATGTATTTTTGACTTAACTAATGAAACAATTTACCAAGAATGAAAATATTCCAATGTAATAATAGCTCCTATGAAGGCATGTGCCAGAGGCCAACCAAATGTTTCCGACCCGCCATTTGCATTTTCTATACGTTTGTCCGTATTGCAGGTTGTGATAACTGTTGAGTTGAGAATTAAATGCCAAAAGGGGCTGAACCACATTTTTCCACAAGCTTAATGTGTCTAAAGTGACTCTAATAACTGGCAGTGATTCAGCGTAATATGATATGACTAGGGGGAAAAACAGCTGTGTATGTGTGATAGCCAAACACAGGATCTCTTTGATGGGCAGAGTATGTGTGTTGGTTAATCCTCACCCTGTTACTCGCTGCTGGTGTGTGTGGATTCTCTGTCAGTTTATCCCATTTAATCCCTAATCCAAAAGCATCAAGAGAAAGAGAGAAACCTGTGTACGTAGATGAAAATCATCTAATAATTTACATTCCAGAGATTATACCCTGTCCTGCTCTCATCATTTTGCTCATTTTTTTTGTGTCAAGATGGCAGTACGCATGCTCCCAGGTTAAGGAAGCAGACAGAAGAACCAGCACAGAAAAGATATACTGACACCTGATGAAATAGTCCCACTCAAAACAATCAATATCTATATTTACCGATGAGATATATCTTTCTCTCCTCAAAGCCACCAGACTCTGTTGACCAAAACAGTCATTTTACTTCCCAAAACATGGTTGTTGTTGTTGGTCTACTACATCTGCCTCTATTGATATTATTGTGTTGTGTGTGACTTTAATTGAATCAACACCAAAGTCCCAGAATAACACAAACTAACACACCGTTAAAGGCGGTAGTAGACCAGTAACTCCTGTGTCCTGTGAAGTAAAATGACAGTTTGTGTCAGTTTGATATCTTTGAAGAGAGCAAAGATAATGGCTTCAGTTGCAGATTTTTGCTTCAATTAATACACAGACTATGAATAAGACGTTCATACAACCCTGCTTCAAATATTCCAAACTATCCCTTTAAAAGCATCATTTATTCTGGGAAACGACACAGATTCCACCAGTTGCCCTTGACAACAGACGCCATTGAGTAGAGCCGAGCTCACACCTCGCCGTGATGTCCAATGAAGCGAGTCAAAGGAGAATAACAACAAATCAGCTCCCATTCATCGACATTCACTCCTCCCATTCTGTTCACTCTCAATGGCCAAACAAAGGCCACGGCTCAGCTCATCAGTGTGATTTGTGGCGCTGATTGGGGACTTGTGGGGTGTGTGTGTGTGTGTGTGTGTGTGTGTGTGTGTGTGTGTGTGTGTGTGTGTGTGTGTGTGTGTGTGTGTGTGTGTGTGTGTGTGTGTACTGGGATAGGCATACAGCAAAAACTGGTTTCCTGTATGTTACAGGAAGAGAGCAAAACAACAAGCTCTGACTTGTTGAGTGTAAATGAATGTTGTGCTGGGAAACAATTAACACCCAAAGCCAGGAAATAAATATGATTAAAAATAATAATTAAAAAAAAAAAAATTCTCGATTCGTATAATGAGCCCAAACTTTTATATTATGCTAATGAGGTGAAACAAAAAGGAAGGCAGGGCTATAACCATCGATCAACCAATCCTCATCTCATAACAACACACTAGCCTAAAGGTAGATAACAGGGGAAATGTATCATGCCCATTCAGACTATTTGCTTTTCCCGACTGTCTAATTATCCAACCTGAGGCCTGAAGATGATCTTTCCCCCTGGGGGCCTTACCGAAGTCTTTGCCTGATGCATTTGTCTGCTAAAAAACATGACTAATGGCAGACAGATGCTCCTTTTAAGGAACACTGTTATCTCTTTGCCATGAAAGTGGAATGAGACCTTGGGCAACAATAGCCTCCTCTTATTGACATTAATCTAAAGAAGAGGTACAAGAGTCTCAGAAAAACACTCCGCTGCCCAGAGGGGATATTGTGAGGAGCTCCGAGAAGGAAAACACACCCTCATCCTTTTCCTCCAGATCAAAAACACACACAGCTTTAAGAGGGGAGATCTTCCTCTTTGAAAGTGATCTAATGATAGCAAGAGATTAGGCTTCTCGGTGCATTAATTACAAACCTCCAATTATGTAAACACATACGAGACCTTTTAGCATCATCCATATTGATCTTTAAATAAATCAAGTCAACTACCGTCCTTCCACTGCGTAAAGAAATCTATTTCCTCCCTGATAAATCCCCTTCCCTTTTCATCGGAGCAGATTCAAGCTTGGCAAGTCCGTTTGACAGTGAACACACACACATGCCAGGTTGGGAACCCTCTGAACCGAGGAGATGACGAGGAAATGCCAAATGTTAGAGTGGGCATTATGTGTGATGCTACAGCGACGAGGCTGTGAAATACAATTTCAAAAAGGGCCAAAACTAAGGTTTAAAAGTAGCCTATACTCAGCCTAAACAACACTACTAGCCATAATATAGGATGAGATTTTTTTTCTTAAATTACACACTTATAGGTTTAAAATAATAATTACAAAAAAGTAAACATTTTATTTATACATTAATATTTTTTGCAATACTGCTCAATTAGGCTCTGACTCCCAAATCCATATTTGCAACAATCAAATTAAACATTTGTGAACCACTTGTACAATTGACAAGACAATTGACAAGTAATTTCAATAACTTAACTTGGGCTTACATAACTAAAACTAACAATTACAATTAAGAAAGTAACCAGCAGATTCACTGAGAATGAAAATACTCGTTATTAAAAGAAATGATGTCCCAATTGGAAACCAGCTGAGAATCGCTGGTTAAAAAAATATAATAACCCGTTAAGAGAAAGAAGGAGATGTTACAGTGGAAACTGAACTTCTGTCTGCAGATTGAACTCCCCCCCCCACACACACACACACATATACTTCACAGAGACTAGACTTTCCAACTTCTGTCTGGAAAAAGTGCTGGAGGAAAATGACTAATGCTTTATCCTTCCACAACAACGACCACTAAGGTGCCCATGGGCAAGGTTCTCGATCCTGCACCAATATAGCTCCTGCTCCGCTAAAAGGATCCCCCCGAGTGTAGTCGGATAAAGGTTAACAACTGAGGATGGGATAAACTGCCTCCTCCTCTCCCTGAACAGTTCATAAAGCTCTCCTGTTGAGAAATGCCTCTGTGTTAGAGCCCACCTGGGTGCACAAGACAGCAGGGCTATGAACCACAGAGACATTCAACTGTGGGGATGGAAAACAAGTGGTAGCATTTATAGAAACGACAATAAGGCAAGTTGGGAGAAACTGTGAATATAATGAAGCATTAGTCAACACAGAATGCCCTGGAAGTGCAGTAATGTTTAGTTTTTTTAATTCTACGTGCGAGTTCTGAAGGGTAAAATCACAATTTATTTTCTTGACTAATAAAACCTATATGAAAAAAAAATGCTTTCACATTCACAATCCTTTATAAATGTTATCTTATTTAATCCATTAGCCTGTGTGATGCTGTACGTTTTGTCCAGAGAAATAAAAGTATGGAAACCTGAACAACCTGTATACACTCTTTTTTCCACACATCATTATAGATGGAATCGATATTGATTGTTAAGAGTAACTAATAATGCCACCAACGACACCAATATAATCATATACATTTCAGTCCCTAGTCAATATGTGGGTGTCGGCTGGCAAAATACACATTTATAAAATGATTTGGCAATGAGAGTTGCACTCAAACAGTTGTAATCAAATATGGTCAAATTGTAGAAGAAAATCGTGACTGTAACGCAATTTCATTGGATGTATAAATTGATGGTCACAAGACTTGTGAATTGCAGTGCAACACAAAAGAAAGTGCACCCTACATTTAAACCTCCCCCTCTTTGGAAGCTGTCATATAACTCTTAGCCTAGAAGTATGTTCTGTACAGGGCTTCACAAAGAAGCAGCTCTTTGTACTGAGCCGGAGCCACTGTAACTGGGTCAGAGGAGAATCTGTTTCTCTGTCATAACATGTCATGTTATTCAACATTTAGGAGGAATATAGTGACAGGAGCAAGTCACCAGCATGTGTTGCATTCATGTAACACATAGCAGGAAGGCACAAACTACAGCTCTATAACAGGAACATTGAGAAAACAGCAACCCCTCGCCCCTTTATTTATATAATTAGATATAATAACAGGGAAATATTAGAATCACCTGAGAAGAATGCAACACTTTCAGACAGGCTGGATAGACCAACCACTTGGCGATACATGTGTTTCTATGTGATGTCTGGATGATTAGAAAAAAGTCTAAGCACTATAAAAGGTCGCCTGAGTGAGCAAAGTGTCAAATTGCCTTAAAACGTTTTCACAAGTACACGGTCTGGTCTGCAGAGGGTCCATCCCCAACACACTCGTTTATAAAACCTGTCAATTTAATGATGCCTCATACACAAAGAAAAACCGTTATAGTAATATAAATTATTAATCTGGATTTGTTATGCTTTTCTCTTGTCTTTGCTACAATTCTCAATGAAATATCCTGTTCTGGTCTCAGCAAGATGCTTGGTTCGCCTTCATCCAACTCCATTACAAATTCAGTATTTAATGCTGCCTCACTCACAGTGAAAAATATTCAGCAACTACTGTAAGTACCAATTAATTATCAAACTCATTTTCTTATGGTGGTACATACAATATCTTGGACTGGAGAGGATATGCAAAAAAGCTCTGTTCAATTCCACCAAGCTCCATTACACAATTTGTACATTTATTTGTTGCCTCAATATAAATACATACAGTACAATAACACAATTTAAGAGCTTGAATTACTGGCTAACACATTTCCATATCAGGCTTACTGTATTGTTTGTGTAGCTTAAGATTTCTGGAATAAGAAGGTAAAGGGACCATTAATGAGAACGGAAATGTTAAAGGGAAAGCAGTGAATGGAGCATCGGATCTGTGCCAAGAAATGCAGAACGGCCACAACAGATTCATGAGTGGTGTGTAAATATTGCCATATGAGGATTATTAGACCAGCAATGAATTATGTGTTTGAATTACTTGTTGGGTTCCTTCCAGAGGAATATAAAACGTGTCGGGACTGGTCGACGGTGTGTCAGCTGTTAGGAGTGCACACAACACTGCCTGGAAAATAGGAGGATTTCCAACTTGTTCTGTGATGACAGAAACTCGACGGTTAGCTTTTATAACAGACATTATAATAACTTGTCAACTCTTGTGTGTCTGTTAAACATGACATTATACACAAAGTTAACACAATTTTGTTTTTTGTATCGACGTGTCTATAAATGACACGCCGTAATGTATGGATAAGTTGTCCTTAACAATAAATGAACCCTCTCACTTATGTTATAGACGCTAGGTGGCTAACGTTAGCTAATAGTATAAACGCATATTTACCATGTTGACGTTGGTGTAAGAGTATTCCTACTCCCGGTAAAGTTTTCTCGACAACAGCACAGAAAGCTCCGGACATATCTCGGGACTCAAGCTGGGTCTCCCGGTTTCGTTGTCCTCACGTTCAGAGTTTATGGTGGTCCGTTAACGTCGTCGGTGCTTCACATGCCATCACGGCTCCCACTCGCTGCCACCGCTGCTGGAACAACCGACCGACGGCGGCAACGGTGTGACTCGTACCCCCACCAGCCCGCCGCGGTAATCCTTCTAAAGCCAGCGGCACGGAGTAGAGACCGTGTGTGATTAAGCCCCGCCCACCGTGGTATACAGAGGGAGGGGCTGCGGTAGATATCAAATACACCCACATGAATTAATTCATAACCAGAGATTGGAGAGCTCCAAATTGACTGAAAAATAAAATGTAATGTATCTGTTTATGGTTGCCCATTATGAATATACTTAAGAATCAAATAAGGTCCATTTAGTACTTAATTAAGTATGGCCGACTGTTTTACATTTCTATAACTATACATAATATAACTTTATAATAAATAAATGCATAAAGTCTTTGTGCAAGTCAAAGACACATTTTTTGTTGTGCTGGAAGAAGTGTTGTGCAGAATGGGCTCTTTCAGTGTGTACAATTAACATATAATGTAATTTATGATTATATAAACTAACTGATTAGATTACTAGTCACATAGACTGATAGCTGATTGACTAATTCGAGATGACACCAGCCAGATCTCAAGTTAAACGATAAATTAATTATAACTCACAAAGTCATGAATGATTTAAAGACACAGCCGGTCAGGGCAGGTGTTCTCTGGCCCCAATGATAAAGAAACCAATTAGTTTTGCCCTGTCATATGATATGAGTCTGCTAATAGTTTACTGTCTGGGGTCACAGTCACATTAAGTATTTATGCACCAAATTTAAGGGGAGATGCTACATGTGAAAATGTTGAACTGGTAAATATCCCCATAAAACGTCCCTCGGTTGATTATACATTAATATAAGTATGTTTTGTATTACTAGTTTTGGGGAAATTTTTATGTTTAGACATTCATGATGCTTTGGCTCACGCAAATAAAAATGTACTCCTAAATGTCTATTTTGGAGGGGTTTATTTCCACAAGTCTGAAAGAAGACATGTTATGAAAGCAAAATACATGAAAACAAAAGCATGTCAATTTTTGGTGTTGTCTGGATTTGTCTCCTGTTCCTGCCATATTAGAAAACATGACATAGTGACAGGTGCATTAACCCTGTGTCATTGACCTGTCATTCTTTATTACTTTCTCCCCTCTTGTGCACAAATTGATCTGATGCCGACTTCATGAGGACAGGGAGTGCGTCAGCCATCTTTTAATCATTGTGACAAGTGTGTGTGCTGACAGGTTGGACAGTCCGAGGCCGTGTGATTCAGCCTGCAGGGCAGATAACAGCACCGGCACTGAGGATGGCTGCAGGGCAACACTCTGATATTGAAAGTTGAATCTGATCCAGGTTAATTCAATCGTATCATTTCACTGAACGGGTGCGTGTGTGTATATATTTAGAAAGATCATATAGCTCCGGGATGGATCCACAATTCATCCTTCTGCTATGATCAATCCTAATAACCTGATACACTTCCAGTCCATTTCCCCTGGGTGTGTATCCTATCCATGCCTATGCATGTGGGAAAGAGAGGTAGACAAAGGGTTAAATGTGACATTTAATTAAGTCTCTATCTTTGCACTTTTGCATTGATTTGATTCGGAAAGTGCATTGGCTTTGGGCTCACAGTAAAACAACTTTAGCCTAATGTGTTGTAATGCCATTAGGAGCAGATCTCTAATGGGTATTTTAGCACTGCATGATACTTGCACGGCTGTTAATCAGCAAACAAAACATTGCATTTTAACACTCTCTCTCCTGCTTTGATACAAAAGAAAGAGGACACACATTGACACTACCCACAAACACAATCTCTGCTATACATGCAGTTGCAGTTCTTTATCTAAATATCACCATATTTCACTTTTAATTAGTGCAATGGAGGTCAACATCCAATTATCTGACTAAAACAGAGTTGCAAAACAGCATGTATTGAATACCTGAGTGTATTGATCTCCGAATTCGTGGTTACAAATAGGGGTGGGCGATATGACGATGTATATTGTCGTGACGATATTAGGTCTCCACGATATGCTTTTTCAGAGATATCGTATCTATCGTGATAAAAAAAAAATTGGAAAAAAAAAACTATAAAATAAATAAACTGTTGTGAAAGACATGCTTCTAAAGCTGTCTAGTCAGGATTCAGACAGTATTGCACTTTATTTATTGTTGGCTTATATTTTATTTTATCAATAAGGTATTTATATAGTTTTTCCCTTCAGTTATGCTAAAGTCTTTTATTGCACTTCAAGTCTAAAGTTTACATTTTAATTGTTTGGCACTGACTTTTCCTCATTGATGTTTTATGTTTTACTTAGTTATGTTTTACCCTCCTTTTCATGTTTATTGATGTTCACTGCTAGTGCTACCTCAGAAAGTTACTTTTTATACTGAGAAACTGTGCCTTGAAGCCATATCAAAATGTTGAATTGTTCATTCAGGGATTCATTTCAGAAATAAAACCAGCTTGAAATGCTATTTTGGTCTGTTACTCCTTTTTGTTTTAGTTTCTGTTACCTTGTAGGTGGTTGTACTGTTAAGTAACTTGAAAAATAACCATAATAACCGAC
>NW_011336581.1:31986-39418 GCF_000735185.1 Notothenia coriiceps | reverse complement strand
CGCACTATAGTTGAATTCCGAGGGTGGCAGACTTTAATTCGCGCTTTGTTGGTTCCAAACAAGATATACATCGTGTTTAATTCTTGTGGTTGGTGTATGAGACGAAATTGGACGGGGACATCTCATGCAGTATTTGTTTAGATAGGTGATCTTTATCAGAAGGACCGTGATTTACAACTGAGAACAAATACACACGCAAGTTCCTTATTTGCTGGTTATTTACATGGATGACTCAAAGATCTAAACATTTTTCTAGTAGCACAAAAATATGTTCCATTTCTCTCATATTATTTTCTCGACAAATGCTGACAAAAGATCTGTGATGGTTGCTTCTCCACATCTTCCCGTGTATGATCCATCCATCTCACAGGTGTGTCTCATATCAGATGCTGATCGTTACCGCGCAGATTACTTGCATTAGGGTGTGCCTATAGCTGGCCACAATAAAGGGCCATCTCTGCGATAATGTCAAGTGTTTGCTTTATCTTGGGGTCTGGGGGGTCCGAAACAGTTAGTATCTGGTGTGAGGTTACGGTTAGGGTTAGGGGTAGGGTAATGTTGTGAATCCGAGTGGCCCATGGTGGTGGTGGTTATTGGTTATATGGCCATATAGTATGGCGTAATGTTATCATTGGCAGTCTGAATCTCACAGGACCACTCGATTCACCAACGTCTGTTGCCCCTGATCGGGACTCCTGCAGACAACCCATGTATATGACTGGTTTGCGGACCCCCCTTGCCTTAAGAACCTCCAATAGAAGAACTTGCAGCGTTTACAGAGTGGTCTGTTTTATTGTGCCGCGCGTATGCACCGCGAGTGCCTAATGTAATCACATGCTAGTCTAACTCAGACATCTTGATGCATATGCTACCTAGTGAAGGTGGAGCATGGATGTAGATCGCGTGGTCAAAGCTGGGAGACAGTGCTCTAGCTATCACAGATTTTTAGATTTTTGGAACAATATTGGAGATGGTTATTCTTTGTGTATTTTGTAGAGATCATTTTAATCTTGAGTTCATCGCACAAATGGTGTGGTGTACTGTGTTTAGTATTTAATCTTGGGGTAGTAGGTTGGTTCATGTCTTGTATCATTTTAGCTTATTCTGTAATCATTTGATAGAGTGTATATATACGATAATAGATACTATTTATTGTCAGACAACTGTGGAAAGCCGCCTCCATAAGATTCTTTAACTGAATTGTATCCTCGTTCTTATCAGGTCCTGGTATTTTTATTAATGTTTTATAAATCCCAAAGTTATAAGTCTGCTCTGCATGAACGTTTTTCCTGCTATACTGCTTTTCTTTTGTTGCTTTGTAAAGCTCCTTGGGTGTGTCTGGTTTGAGCATCAAGTCAGTCTGCACATGCACTGAACACCATGCCTTCAATACTTCTTATCATGGACTCTAAAAGCCAGAGTTACGTTCTGCAACAAGAGCAAAACAAACGTGTTGCGTTTATATTTTTGTTCAGTTTCATCTATGGAAAGTGATATGTAGATTTGGGTGTCATCCGCGTAATTATGATAAGAAATGTTGTTATTTCTAATAATTTGAGCAAGTGGCAGCATGTACAGATTGAATAGAAGGGGCCCGAGGATCGACCCCTGGGGAACTCCACGTCATTTTGGTTCTGTCCGATGTACAGCTACCAATTGAAACAAAATCATCTCGGTTTTCAACATAGGATGTAAACCATTTTAGGACATTGCCAGACAAACCCACCCATTTCTCTAGTCTTTCTATTAAAATGTTGTGATCTACGGTGTCAAACGCCGCACTGAGGTCAAATAGAACTAAAACTGTGGATTTCCCACAGTCGGTATTACAATGAATGTCATTTAAAATCTTTAATAAAACCGTCTCTGTGCTATGACGAGACCTAAAACCAGATTGGAAGGTGTCTAAAATGTTATTGGAGGTAAAAAAAAAACTGTTAAGTTGAAGGTAGACAACCTTTTCAATTATTTTGCTTAAAAATGGTACATTTGAAATTGGCCTGTAATTACTGATTGTCAGTGTATCGAGGGTGTTCTTTTTTAGCAGTGGCTAACAACAACCCCCGTAACTCTCTCTCTCTCTCTCTCTAATAAACACATTTTAAAAGTGGGGGGGGGACACAAATGGGATTTTGAAAAGTGGGGGGGACATGTCGCCCCTGTCCCCAGTGGAAATTACGCCCATGGTTAAATGCATGAACTAAGTTAAGTGTACATGTAGCGTCACAAGGCATGATTTCCGTAAGTCACTCAAGATAAGTCAATGTTTAGTTTTGTTTCACAAAGGACACACACTCCAGTCTCATGGGTGAAAGTCTGCATAGAGAGGTGATTGGGGGGATATATAAAAAACAAAGAATTTTCATAACCTGTTTGACCCATCTATCCACCCCAATCCATTCCCACAAGAAAATACTTTCTTGTTGCTCTTTAAAATACAGTATGTCACCTGACTCCTTTACAACCACACCACTAAAATCTCTATGGATAATTTTACAAGCGTTAACTTTATTGTTTTGCTTTTAGAGCCCACAAATTCACTGTTTTTAATTGACTCTAACCTCTCTCATCAGCAAGTATCTGTAAACTCAGCACAAAACAGCATACAGATACATTAACTGGCCGCTCAGCATAGCATTCAGCATCTTAAAGTCCTCACAGTTCCCTCAGGAAGTGGTGGAGAACTAACCAGAGCTATAAAATGATAATAGCTGATAAAGGGCTGTATAATCAGTGTTTTGTTTACAGCATGTACAGTGACTGGTATTCCAACTCATTTTACTATTACTTCTCTGCCTGTACAGTATAACTGGCTTTAGTGCAACTGCAGTATAAACACCTTCATGATGAAATGCTTTGCAATATCCTTGCATAATTTAAGATATTCTCTTTTTTTAAATCTTTTGTAGTCGTCTTTGTGTTGGCTCAGTTCATTCTATGGTACACTTCGAGACTATGGTTTGGTTGTTGAAATAGACTGCTTAATGCTATATAAAAACGGTGGTGGAAGATGAATTCCAGGAAACCTGACGTCAATGCTAATTTCAGTTCCTGTGTCACCCAATATGTGTGAGAAAGGAAACTGACAGATGGAAAAGAAAGTAGGACAAGAAATGGAGAGCTAATTGATGAACAGCTGTCCTAATCCCGCCTGGTTATGTGTCAGACAGGAAGGGAAAGCAGACTGCGTGTTAGACGTCTCTCTTGGTTTTAAAGAAACGTCCCTTTGCTTCCTCATTTCCTTTGTGCTTTGTCAGATAGCACGACTATGACAGCGGCAAACTTTTAATAGCTTTAAAATAAGTTAACTGTGAAATGACTGTAAAATCAGCTCATTTTATGAACCTAATGGAGGCTATGTTAAATGAATCCTGCATTAATTTATATCCATAACATAGACAAGAGAATACATTTGTGTTGATTATATAATACGTCTATATAATATAAGATGTTGGAGCGCCGGGAAATAAAGACATTATGTAGAGAGAATTACATTAAGAACTTGAATATTTCACGGCTATGACTCTGCCTAATGTCTGGCTGATACTTCTGTCGCATAGAAGCTCTAATGTGTTTATAATTTGCTATTCTAAATTTGGAACATGACTGCAGTCAGATTAGCACAGAGGTAAAAAGCTGCGACCCACTGCTGTGTGTGCTTCCTTTGATAAAACTAATCTTTCATGCAGGGTAAAGAGAGAATCAATGGAACAGGGAGACGCTTGCACATACACACGTCCTCTGGGCTTAATAACTGACGCAGTTGGGTTATGATGTATATTTGGATTATATAACAGAAAGGAAACTGTCAACCTCCAGCTCCACTTTTTAATGTATATGTCAATGCTTCAGTGCCAGCAATTACATTTTCTTTAACAGCATCTCCTACCCTGCTTGTCTCTCTCGCGTCATGGCTTTTATCTCTAGTACAATCTTCCCTTCTTTTCTCTCATTTATTGCTTGTACCTTATTAGCTCTACGCTGCAGTGTCACATCATCTCTGTCATGCTGAAAAAACGTACAAATGATGTCAATCCCCCCAAAAAAGATGGATTTATCAGCAGGGCTATTTTCAACTAGCGTATTTTTCACTTTATGCTATTGATGCCGATAAGCCCCATTGGGCTCAGTAGTGGCAGAGTAATGATTCTGACTTGCACACAAACGTGTTGCATCAGGGGAGGGGGTTTGGGGGTCAGTCAGAGAGCACAAGAGACTGCTGCTTCTGTGCCTAACGTTTGGCATGAGCACAGTGACTAATCTGCCTGAACATCCACATAAATCACCCTGCAGACGGGACTGTGACACGGTGATATCAAACACACTCCACCAGGGTCAGCCAGGATATCAGGCCGTATAAAATGTAGACAATTCGACGAAGGCCGAAATGCAGCTTTCTGTACATCCATCACAAAATGTGTCAATTCCTTAACAAGTTTACCATTAAAGCTAAAAATTGCAATTATTGGCCACCTTCAGTGGAAACAAGCTGAGAACACAATAATGGCATTATTATCAGCTTTTTATTTGAACTTGTTAGCAAAAAGTTCACACATCACGCAAATGAACACATTATGTGACAAGGAGCCCCCACCCTAAAACAGTAGGAAGAGCCAAGATTCAATATGAAATACCTTTTTTTGTGTCCCTTTTTGGCTGTTTTGTGTCAATTTTTAAATGTTTTGTTTCTCTTTTTGATTGATGTGCATCTCCTTGAAACTCTTTAGCTGTTAATGGCAATTTCTTAGCTTTGGTGCTGGGCTTTAACTGCCATGTTCATATGCATATAGTAAGTGCCAGGCATTGAACAAATAACAATATTACTTCTTTTGATTCTGACTAGCAAGCTAACATTATATTTGTTATTTAGCTCAAATAGCTATGTAGCATTTACACCTGTGTGTTTGAATTAGTTAACATCTAAAAAAGTTAGAACTCCTTTATTTTGGGAAACCTTATTTAGTTTAATGATTAGTAAATCTCCACAGGATACTTTTCTTATACTAAAGGGCCAGGTTAAACCTATGAAGAACCCCTGTGAGCTCCATTATTCTCTTTTCCACCAGCTCTCCTCTCTTTGCCCTGCCTCCAAATCAACTCTGTTTTAAACAAATGAACAGAAGGAGCTTGTCTCCTCCTCCCAGGCTCTTTCAGACTTTATATTAACATTTCTTCAGTGGGAGCTAAGGTTTCAACAGAATATTTTGTCCAAACAAAGCAGGAAGTAAATCAATGGGGCACTTCAATGGGCATGCTGGGAGTGAGAAAGGTCTGTGGTGGTTTTTAAAGGACTCTGGCGGTGCATTCAAGCCGAGTCTGCAGCAGATAGACGCAGCGCTGTCAAGTTAATCCCACGGTCAATATTTCAAATGCCCTGATGCAGTTTTATTGCATACAGTAGATGTGCACAATAAAGCATCAAGTAATGAAACAGATGGTCTTCTGAAAGGGATGAACAGAGAGGGGGGATTTTGGTGAAGAGGTGAAAGGACCCTTATAAACCCCCCTTGGTTAAACCTCCAGTCAAAACTACAGAAAACATTTACTTTACCTGCAAAATAAAGGAAACATTCAAGGAGTGTTTATATTGTTTTCGCTAAATGATCGAATGTGTCAAGAAACACACGATAGGAACCAGGGCCTGCTGTTATGTTTGTGGGATTTTAGGGGCTTGAACAACCCGCTAAAAATGTACACATGGTGGGCATTTTACAAAAAATGTTGCTGTGTTTTTAGTCTCAATGTAATTTAATTTGTCTAATTTTAGGTCAGGAAAAAATCATTAATAAAAGGCTACAGCTGCACATGAAATCATACTGCCATTACAACTTCATACCTTGAATAAAATGGCACCAAAAGAGAAGATAGAGACAATATTAAATATAGGCTGTTGGCAAATATTGGCGGATTCAGATTAATAATACCAGTTATACATAACATTTTGTGTTATTATAAATACCGACCAGTTCAAATTAGCCTCAACGTTTTCATCAAAGTGATTTTAACCCTATGCAAATATTAATGAATATAAAATGACTGCTAAGCAAAAGTATTTTAATTTCTTTACCTATGGTGTATTTTTCTACTAACACTTTTGTAGTTTTACTCAAGGGAAAGGACTTTTACACTTAAAGCTGTTTAGAAACGTCCTACTGTATATCACTGTCTGTTGCCTGTTGCATATTTTAACACCTCTTTTCTCTTGATGTAATCCAAACCCTGCAACCTCTCTGTCATTTCAGCTGAAATACTACCAGAATGTGTGATTGCTTCATAAAAGACATTCTGCATTTCAGAGCAGGGACGGGCACCAGAGGCCGTTTGAAATGAATATCTAAGGGGTCACACTTTCAAAGCCTGTGTTTGTGTGGGTGAGTGGGGGGCTTTCATGTGTCATCCCGGCTTCCCGCCCACATGTCCGCACCACCAGCTTGTGACATTTCATTTCTCTTTGTCTTCCTCTGAGGGGTCTGAGATCTCTTTGGAGAATATATTTATTTTTCTAGGGTAAATGACAGCTGCAGTGATATGGAGGCGTCAAAGCAAGAGGAAGAACAAACTGACATGAAGACAACATCTGCAACAATAATCTGCAATAATGTCAAATAACTCAGCAGATAAACATTAATGTTTGTACACTGTAAGGTGGTCAATGGCTAAAACGTATAAAGCTTAAATAATTGGTGCATTTTCCTCCAACTGTTTTAATGCACTTTTTTACACAAATACACACCTGAGTGGAAAATTCACTAAAACATAAATACTTTTGGCTGAGGTGGAAAAGTTTCCGTTTCATTAAAAAAGCTAAAATGTGTTTCGTTATGATAGTTTGGATGAAGAAAGATATTAGACGCATGCTGCTGTATCTGAGTCAATAAACTGTATTGCACATCAAGTGAAGACAGTAAATTAAAGAAATAGAGAATCTGACTTATGTTTTTTTTTTCTGCTGACTTTACACAGAAAACAGATGACGATAGAGAAAAAACAAACCCTCTGTTTACACTACAGAGAGTTTTCCTCAAGGTAGACTCAGACAAGGTTATATGTTAATGAGGAACAGACAAACACACACACACACACACACACACACACACACACACACACACACACACACACACACACACACACACACACACACACACTACGTACTACTACTACTACTACTACGTACTAACTACTACTACTACTACGTACTACGTACGTACGTAACGTACGTACGTACTACGTACGTACTACTACGTACCTACGTACGTACGTACGTACGTACGTAACGTACGTACGTTACGTAACGTAACGTACGTACGTACGTACGTACGTAACGTAACTACGTAACGTACGTACGTACGTACGTACGTACGTACGTACGTACTACGTACGTACGTACGTACGTACGTACGTACGTACGTTACGTAGTACGTACGTTACGTAG
>NW_011336581.1:17164-31941 GCF_000735185.1 Notothenia coriiceps | reverse complement strand
CACACACCACACCACACACAACACACACACACACACACACTCAACAACACACACTACCACAACACACCACACACCCAAACCACACACTACACACCACACAACACACATCACTCTGTCTCTCTCCTCTTTTTCTCTAGTCAACGGGTATGTGTGTCACCAGTTTAGAGTGAAAAACTGGCTGGCCCATCATCCTCTCTCGTTGCCATGGGTTTTAATTGTTTAATTGAGTGGCGAATTCTGTAGCAAACATTATTATTAAATGTATGGCACTTATGGTGTGTTTGTGTGTGTGTTTGTGTGTGTGTGTGTGGTTTGTGGTGTGTGTGTGTGTGTGTGTGGGTTGTGGTGTTGTGTTGTGTGCTGTGTGTGTGTGTGTGTGTGTGTGTGTGTGTGTGTGTGTGTGTGTGTGTGTGTGTGTGATGTAAACACTGCTCTACTGCTGTAGAGGTGTTGTTTGCTCTCCATCTTTAAATATTCATCAACATTTACCTTTTTTAAGTATCTTACAAAACAAACATGATCTGGTGGAGTCTAGGTATTAGCAAATCTTAATGATATTGAATGAAATTGAAACTATTAATATTAGTTATCTCTGCAATTGTATTTTTCTTCTTAATTATCTTTGATTGTAATTTATTTTGTATGTTTAAACTGAACAAATTCATTCAAAAAAGCAAGCAACCTTTTTCGAAATATATCATGATTTTTATCTTGCATTGCAGAAACCCGGAATAGATTGCAAAAAGCAAGAGGTGGCAGAAGAATAATAGGAAATAATTGGACTGCACTTAACCCTGAAGAGCGAGAAATAAATGAGGGCCAACCATTACAAATCTAATGTAGCTCCCCAAAGGAGACATATTGTAAGTGTTGGATGGAATATTCTAATTAAACCTCAATGGCTACGAGTGAATCATTTTTTGAATAGACTATTACTGTGTATGTTGGTTCAGATTTCACTTCACAATTAATGACTACTAACCAGTGTGGGTGGATCATGTTCAGTAAAGCCCCACAATGCATCAGGGTCAACAGACTTATATCACATATAATAAACACGACATTTCCACGTGTGCAGAGAAAAGTGCATAGGCTCAATGCCGAGATGGAGGAATTGTGCTTGGGAATGATCAAATTCTACATCATGGTTGCTTAATCCACAAATAATAACCTGCTTTCTGGTTTTTGTCTGGGATTTTTGCTGAAATGAAATCTAACTTTGTGTCGCCAATACAAAAGGGGAAGGAAGTTCATAGGAAATTAAGGCTATTTAAAAGCATTAGGGAAGTATACATTTGACCGCTAAAATCCCTTTTACCCTTAATGTTGTCACAATCTGTCTGTGTTTTATTTTTGTCCTGTGTAGATCTGTCTTTTTCGTTTCCTGTTTTAGTTTGAAAAGTGTTCAACCCCTGTCTTGTCTGTTGCTTCCTGTCTCTGTGTTCCCTCCTGCCTGATTACCCGATTGTGTTCACCTTGTGCCCCTGTGTTTTCTCCTCCCTCCTCCCCTGTGTCTTGTTTGTTTCATTAGTCCTGTGTGCATTTAGGTTCTGCTTTTTCTGTTAGTCTTTGTGAGATCCTTGTTTGTTGTTGACTGTGTTCACGGGGGAGAGAGTTCTGCTCTGTACATCTTGTAGCCTTGAAATAAAGGTATTTTCCGTTAAATCTGCATTTGGGTCCTGCCTGCTTCGCTCAACCCTGACAAATGTAACCTAAACTAAACACTAATACAAATGTTGTTTTATAATAGGGATGAACCCATGTTCATGTGTATATGTCATGTTGCAACAGCATTATATATTGTTTTCTGAAAAGAGAATCCACTGAGAAATATGACTGGATAAAGGAGCCGGATGTTTTTTATTTATAGTAAAGTCAAAAAGAGTTTCATCTTGTTGATGTAGAAGTCATTTAACAGCCTTTTTTGCAGCTCTAACATCTTGCACTGAGACACAGCAGTGCACCTACTTTATATTAGCGAGAGGATTGTGTTGTTTACACGTTAAACAGCGCTGTCCTCATAGATATTACCTCTGTTCTGGTATAAACACTCACATTAAACGAAAGAGAGGCGGGGGGGAAAAGCTTGGACTGGGTTTGCGTGCTGAGTTTCTGAGAGACTGTGATGGTTTCCATGGTAAACGGATAGAAGTGACCACGGTTAACAGGGCCTTTCTAAGGCTATGGAGATGTACTGTACACAGAGGATTTTACAACATATCAGGGGCTCAGAAGCTGGGTAAACACTGTGGCTGTACACAACAAACATTTCCTAACCACTTTCCTTTGACCTTGATGTAAAAAGTAATGCAGTGAGTCCAGTGAAGATGTCAAGCATCTACTCTGATACGACATCATGATGCATTGTAGCTGTGGCTACAATGGTCCTCAGATGAACGGCTAAAACATAAAGTATTATCGGCTACCAGTGATGTTACAGTGTTATTTATTACAAGCCACATACAAGTGGAGTTTTTACTTTATTACAAAGATATTGATTAGTACTGTAAGAGCCTACAGGGTACAGGCAGCACAATGTTTCTTAATGAGACATGTACCAACTGGGAAGAGACTCAAAATGGACAAAAAGAGACCAAGATACCAATAAAAAATACAAACAGATACATAGAGACAGATTTAGTCTAGTTATGAGCAAATCTTATTGATATTGAATGAAATTAAAACTATTAATATTAACAATGTTTCCAATTGTGGTCTTCTTCTCGACTACATCTTTGATTGTAATTGACTTTGTGAGTTTAAACTGAACAAATTGGTTAATAAAAGCAAGTTGTTACTTATGAAGCCAACCTTTTCATTGAAGATTTCCAATGTATCAACTAGACTCTCAGAAACTGGGAAAAACATTTAGTATTTTGTACATTGTACACATTTTGTTTATTGTACAAATTGTAAAATAAAAAATAATTTAAAAAAAATAATCTAGAAGACAATCACTAGCAGATCTATGTAAGAAAAAGATTTTTACGGTTTCTTTATAATATTGCTTCTTTTTCTTTTTACAACTTCTATTACTATTCTGCACCATAATATGTTTTACTAATTTCTCTCTTCAGCAGAATAGACACGTTGACTGCAGCTTTCTTGCAAGACTTTTCTGCTGCGCTGAGACCTTGAGGAAGTTTAGAAACAAACTGGTGAGCAATAAAAAAACAACGTCCTGGGACTGTTCCTTCTACTATTTCCTTCTACTGTTTCCTTCTATTGTTTCCTTGTTTGTGGACTTGCAAAGGCTTTTAGCTTGACAGGAAGAGGCCCATTAAACTGAACAGGGTTACATAACATCGTTTTTTTGCATTTTGTTCTGCATAAAGTGGCAGGCTGAGGCACCTAATGCATGCACACAGAAACACAGCCTCAGCACAAAAAGGGCAGCCCAAAGCACAGCGAGCACTGGCTCGGGGAAACACACTCTGTGAGAGAGAGGCTGAGATTGTGATGGACAGATAAAGACAGGGGGAACAGAAACATAGCTTCCTGCACAAAAACACAAATCAGAGAAACCTTAGGCGCAAGAAACAAAGAAAGATAAAATGAAAACAAGCTTGTAATTTATGAGGTGTGCATGGGGATCAATGGCTGAACATTCCTTGGATGTTAATTCAGGAAGCAAAGACCAATCACAAGCTGCACACAGACACAGACGTGGTGAAACTTGTCCGACTGACTCAACCCCAAACTGTAAAGAAACAACTTCCATAATCCCTGCTCTTTCAAAACGAAAAATAAGTAATCTATTAACACCGCTGTAATGAGCCGAGACATATTAGGACTTCTTTCTTTACAGTGCTGCCTTTAAAACCTTGAAAATAATATAGACCTCATGTTTACTGTGGTATAAAACTGAACAAATAAAGCAACATCTATTATCCATTAGAGTAACGTCTACCAGTAAGCCTGAAAAGCTCTCAAACTCCACAATCTTGACACAGAAAACTATTCAGTGGATATTTCTTTATCTAACATATAGAGGTTTCTCATGTGACTCACGTACATGTCGAGTTCATGAGGGCAATAATGAACTGCTGATCCCATGTGACTGACTTCATCTGACCTTAATAAACAGCAAGAAGCAAATCCCTTGTCTACACATCAAACAAACAAACAACTCAAACACAAGGCAGAAGGTAGGATAGGATAACAAGTGCAGTAACGCTACCTCTGTCACAAAGATGAGCGGGTTAGCGCTGTAGTTCTTCCTCATGCCTCCTCTTCCTCACAGCCTGAGGTCAAAGTGCATGCCCCAGCAGCTTCAGCAGTGTCCTGCACATCAGAGAGAAATGTCTGCCTCTTAGGACTACCCTCTGAGGGAGGAGTGTGTGTGTAACGCTCTTATTGCGAAATAAGTTTGCTTCCTGTGTGCAGATCCCTCAAACCAGCAGATCCCTGTGCACCTAAGATCTCACCCTGTGTCACGTGCCCTGGTCCCGGGCTGCGTTTTTCTCACACACTTTGGTGGGGGGGAGGGAGGGAAGACCACCTTAAAAGGCACGAGGAAGCCAGAGCCCAGAACTGTTTTTCATCCATATCAGCCACCCTCCACTGGCCGGGGCACAAAACAAGCTCAGCTGCCAATCAGGAGGGGGAAGAGAGAGGATGGAGAGCCATGGAGGAGGAAAGGGGGAGAGAGAAATGGGGGGGGGGCGGGAGATTTAGGGGAATGGACGGCACACACACACACACACACCCACACACACACCCCCGCAGGAATCTCACTCTCCCCGAGGGGTGAACGGACTTTGCATGAGACCACTTCTTATCTCAGCCAGATAAGTGTGTGTGTGTGTGTGTGTGTGTGTGTGTGTGTGTGTGTGTGTGTGTGTGTGTGTGTGTGTTGGACTCTGCTAACACTCATAATGCTCAAAGCCATATACTTTACAAGTGGGTGTGAGAGCAGGGTCAATTTAGTTTCTTGTCAATCTGCCAAATGTTTAATGTTCTTTATCAACTTCACTGAATTGTAAAGCCCAAAACTAACAATGGCCAACATTCACATTACATCCCATAAATGAGTCCTGCTGAAACCGGCTGAGACGTCTGTGCAGCCCCAGCCTGACACACTGCAACAACTCAAGACCTTGGTTCTGTCATGACGGTTATCTTTATCTGGGGACAAACAGCTCAACGGTTTAGACTTTTCACCTTATCATTTTGTTCAACCTGTCACATTCCATTTCTTGCACTATTCATGTCTTTGTTCTTCTTATATCTTAAATTATACTGTATGTTGCACTGTTGGAGTAGCCCAGATTTGTATCGCAAACAACTACGCTTTAGCTACTGACATAAAACACTTTGATTTAAATTGAATTGATAACAAGGAATGTGAATTTGGTCAAATACACTTAGAAATATAATCTAAAAGATGCATAACTGTCATAGCTCACTGGCAACGTTAATATTATTAATTTGAACAGTAACGTATGAGCTTTGCTATAATGGTCAACATTTCTGCTCTAAATAAATGATACTGGTTGATACAGGGGAATATATCAGTGTTGGTGATATTGGTATTTTTCATCTAATTTGTTGACAATAATTTAAAAAAAGTCAGTATCTTTTCTCTAAACTAATTATTCAAAGGACATGCACATATCATTTCAGACCACTTTACCTGTATTCTCAGCAGGACTTTTTGCAGAAAAAGCACAGGTGTTGATTACATGAATGAAGCAGAACTGCAACACCTACATGTCATCTGTCCGTGATTACAATAATGAGTTACACCTGCTCTCTTCATCCCGGGACATTACCAAATGGAAAAAAAGTATGATTTTTCAAATAATAATAAATGATGTGTTCAGTAGGTAGGTGCTCCACCTACTGTTCAGACAAAGTAAGGAATAAGACATCAGTGACAGGTGAACTCTGGGAATTAAAAAACAAAGGACAAAGATGACTAGAACATTTTTAAAAATCGCAAGGGCTTTAGCTAGATTTGTCCTCACATTTAGCTTAATTTATGAGCAGAAACACACACAGGAAAAGGGACACATTTGGGATGAAATGCAAAAGAAAATGCTAATAAGGCATCAAGTAGCCACCAATGAAATAACATTTGGAGAGTTACAGACGAAGAGTGGCAGCCTGGAGATACTCCTCAAGGATCCCACACTGAAGCCCATGTATTAGGAGGAACTCGGGCATGAAACATGCAAGATGAGAGGACTGGGGGAGAGAGACATTGATGTCAAAGAGAGGAGATGGGGGATGGACCATGAATACAGATAAGAGATACGAAAGTTGGCAGGAGGGGAGACGGGAGAGGAAAGAGGGCCAGACATGAAGTGAGCGAGGACGTCAAGAGGAATCACGCGACCCTCTTGAGCCTCTTCCTGGTGCCAAGCTGGCATTAGCTTCAGAACGCTGCTGAATCAGCACTTCTACAGGCCAGAGAGATCATCTGCTCCATTTTGCAGAGCATGAATCAGACCAAAAGCAA
This sequence comes from Notothenia coriiceps, assembly GCF_000735185.1. Classification (NCBI taxonomy): domain Eukaryota; kingdom Metazoa; phylum Chordata; class Actinopteri; order Perciformes; family Nototheniidae; genus Notothenia; species Notothenia coriiceps. The sequence goes on along the minus strand of NW_011336581.1, from coordinate 25,478 downwards.
TCTGCTGCAGCGAGAAGAGGAGAGAACCAAACCAACGGTTCATGAAGCACTCATTTAACAGCCAATTATCATCTGTCAAAGCATGTCTCCTAATTAATTTCAATTATTTTTGAATGAGGTGCTGCCTCCAAGCAAAGTCTCCTCTGGTTTCTAAATAGAGACGCTAGAGGATGCCAAAGGACTTTCTCGTTCTCTCTCACTGATTTGATATTGTTGCAGTGACATCAATCTAGGAACAATGCCCCCTCTTGGATATTAAACACTATTACACACACGGTGTGTGCAGGAGCTTACATTGAGGTGACTTTCTTCGTCTTCTTCCTCCTCCAAAATATCCCCTCGAAGTAAAAGTGATGACACAGTGAGTCTCATCTTTAAACAGCTCCAGATCTCTGAAACACAAATGTAAAAATCTTTGTATTTCTGGATGCATTTATTTTAATGTATCATTACAGTTAATATTGCATTATTTTGACTGCCAAGGTGGAGCTTATTTAAATGACTTTATATTTCTCATATACTTCCGAATATCAAGCATCAATTATAACTTTCATTAAAGCATAAAAGTCAGTTGTTATTTTTAACTTCAGGAAGTTTTCAGAGGTGTTTTCCATTATTTACTCAACCTCCAAACAGAATCATCCTCCAACATGAACATAAAGCTAAATCAGAATCTCCCTTTAATAGGTCCAAATTAATCAAGAAAAACTTAAATATATAACAAGAAACCGTGATTAATTGCTGGACATTAGTTTAAGCTTATCTTATTTCATATAAACAAGGAAAAATGCCCTGACACATCCATCGATAACATTGAAAAAGTGTAAATAATAAGCAAACACAAACCTCTTGTTCTGCTGCTCCTCAGGAGTTTCACAGGGACTCTGAGTCACACTGAGTGTGTTGCACGCCGCGTCATTTCACACAGAGCGTCCAGCAGCTTGGACAATCTGCACACCTCTCTGTGAAATGCTGCATGCTTCAACTTTTCCCCCTCTCAGCATAATCTGCAGTGATTAACACTCAGCGCTGGAAAGTCCCTGCCTCAGTCTCTGCTGCTCGCTCTGACCCCAGGCTGTTCTCATGGTTAGAAAAACCATTTATAATAGTAATTAAAAAACACAGTTTGACATAAAAAGCTTGATTTTTTTTTGTCTATAAAGTCCCATGAATAATAGATTTTGATTTAAAATGTCATCAGTGATTGAAAACACCCATGTGAATGCTGTTGAAGCCTAAGTGGATTGGTTAATCTGAGTACGAGGAAAACCTGTGTAAAAATCAATAACTTATAAAGGCGGTAAACAAGATTATATTAATATTGGAAATATTGCATCTTGCATTGAAGATAAATTAAAATGACTGTTTTGTTATGGCTGCACAATTCACTGAAATGGAAAAAAGTTTCGATGCATCATTTTGGAAAAAACAAGACCTGATATATTTGGTGTTTATGGAACTCTGAAAGACCCTTTAGAATTTAGAACCAAATGTGTATAAATAATGCATGGAACTGAAATGTCAGATATTTGAGCTTAAACCAAAAGTCCAGTCTTCTCCACCTGTGGGGAAGTTCAATGTAAGCAATGCCACTCGGATCATAAAGGTCTGTATAGAGATTTTATTTAGGACATGATACCATAATTTACAAATAAGCAGTGAGGGTTCACTGAGCTTTGGGGGGAACCCACTCGTGGATCTTCTTGGAGGTGGTGGGGAAGGGCACGTACTGCTTCGAGCTGCCGCTCACGTTGAACTGGTGGACCTGAGCCAGGAACTTCTTAGGCTCTGGAGGGTGAGTGGTGGGGGGGTTGTCTGTCATAGAGTGCAGCCAGCGATGCCTGAAGAGTGCAGGGAACAAGAAGATGGTTGAATAACTCATTCTTTCTCTTAATATTTGATTTGTATTTTCTGTCTGTATGACACTATTAAAGTTACATATAAGCTACATTAAGTAAACTATTCAAAACGTGTTATCTACTTGCAAAGACTGTACAGCAGTGTCCACTTTATTTACTGAACATCTTAGGTATCATGAGGAGTAGTTGTGTTTTTTAGGACAACTAGGATCTAAAAAGAAATGTGTTTATGGTGAGTAGCGGACTTGCCAAATAGTGTTCTCAAAACATCAATATAATTTTTCCAGTGGGTCGTTGCTATGTAATTGTAGAGCAACAAAGTGTTTATTCATTAATTAATCAATGGATTTTTTTTTTTTTTTTAAATCAGAAATAGTCAAACAATTCCTATGAACATTGTTATTGACCTTTGCACCTCTGCTCGTACAAAACAAGACATTAGAATATGTCACATTTGGCTTGACAAATATTATTTTCAAGTTTGATACACAATTATTGATTTATTGAAAATAATGTTGTTTGATGAATAGACAATAATAATGTGTTATTATTTCCCAATGTGCAAGTCGTACCACTCAGCTGGAACCATGCTGCCGTCCACCTCCCACATGGTGTTCTTTCCGTTCATCTCTGTGGTGTAGAGCACCCAGCGGTGGCGTCCTAGACACATTTTTGACACAGAAAACTGTTTATTTACCGATTCAAACATGTGTCAATCTCAAGCATCATTTGCTTGTTAAACCATTCGTATAACAGAGTGATACAACTGCAAAAATCCTCCATGAAAACAACATTATTTTGGTGCAAGACAAGTATACTGCTCATACGTTTAAAATCATGCACATTTAGAGAACCTGGACTCACCAAAGAAGTAGTTTTTTCTGTCCTCAAAGTATTTGTTTCCATATTTGTCCACACCAATCAGGGCTCCTGTCTTCACATCATTCGCCCTGTCGATGCATCAACAACACACACGCTCAGTGAGGCAGATCTGTGCTTACACTTCCCTTAGCAAAAACGAATATCGTGAAGTGTAAAGGTGACATTTTGTTCAAATAAACATCTATTTGCGAAGCAAATCTGTGCTATAAGGGAATATGTTCCATCATTTTCCTTTGCAAAGACAATTGACACTGTTCAGAGACTAACATTTGAGCCTAAATCATCAGTGGCATCATAACAGCCATGACTTACAGTAGGTTCAAAGCGAAAGATTTGTGCTAAAAAGCTACATTTTCAAACATTTTTCTTTGCAAAAACAAGTACAGGGAAACAATTAAAAGATGCCATGTTACTCATGCATGTTGAGTAACTTACGAGCCGAATTCATCAGTGTTTAGATACATACATATCAAGCATTCCACGCGTAAAACATATTTAAAAGATAGAATAAGATACACATATAGTACAAAATAAAAAAGTAACATTAGCGGCAAGTATACACACAATACACAATAGAAAGGACATATATCACTAGACTAGAGTATCTTAATAATACACAATATAACGAAGATATAGAATAATACTTCAGTCATGATTTAAATAGACGTAAAGCGACATAACGCGGCCGCTGTTAATTCTCTTAAATTACGATATTTATCAATGGAGTGTCTTTCCACTCACTTGATGTACTCACTTAACGTAATGTAACATTAGCTAGCTGTCAACATGCTAACGGCTCTGGACAGAAAGAGCCAGGTCACACATCTTTATAAAGCTCTTAAGAGTCCCCACCAGTGTTTCATTAAAACATATACAACTGCTTCTATAAACTGACCTGAAAAACTGAACCAGCAACCCTTTGACTCCTCCATGACCTCCTAGTTGTCCCAAAGCCCTTCGGACGACATGAAGATACCCCGCCATCTTTAGACGGAACAATTCCCGGACGGACCGATGTGCGGTAAGAAAAAACAGGTCCGGGTACAACAACACTTTGAGAGACTTCAGTTCCACATATAAATACTTGTATTTATGTAGTATGCTATTCATATATTATGTGCTGAATAATACAAACTATTATTAAAGAAAAGTAAGTATTTAAAGACTGCTAAATATCACTAGTATTTTTTCTATCTACACCTTCATTCATTCATTTAAAGAGAATTAGACTCAGGTTATGAAAGAAACAGAAATATACTCAATGGCGTCTATCAACTTCCGGCGGGTGGGGGTGAGGGCGAGTACTTCCTGTTTGAATGTTCTTATTATACATCATGGTTTGAATACAGAGTTTTGACATAGACACCAAGAGCAATAATGAGCGGATTTGGAAAGGTTAAAGAAAGGCGATTGGCCTTCCAGCGGGTAAGAAAGTCGGCACTACATTGCTGTGTGCCCCTTTGTACAAATTCGTCCCGTTATAATCGGGAGATAAGTTTTCATTCATTTCCTATTGATGCTGAGGTAAAGGCTCAGTGGCTGATCAAGGTCCGTAGGGACAATTTCAGCCCCACAAAAAATACCCGTGTGTGTAGTAGGCATTTTCGACCAGGAGACTTATTGGTCACAGCTGGAGGACTGAACAGAGTACAGAAAGGAGCTACACCTGTTCTCTTTGCATGGAATAACTACGAGCTACCTACACCAAGACGTAATGTTTGGGAGCGTCGGCCGTGGGCAGAGAGTCCCTACCCGGACTTGAGAGCTGAGTACGAGGTGGAAACACTTGCGCCGCCGGATCATGACTAGGCCTACTCTGTAAATCCAGCGACGGCAGTGATGGCAAATCAGGTGGCCGACGAGAACGAAGCCTTGAAAATCCAGGTTAGGGAGCTCCAACACCAGCTGGAAGTGTTACAACTGAGATCTCGTTTCGGGATACAACGCCTGGCAGGGTCGGACGAGGACATTCGTTTCTACACCAGGTTTGTTTATAAGGTTTGTTTATAAGGCTATCAGGATGTTGTTATGGCCACTAGTTTGATAAACACTTTTCATTTGGGGAAGCTAATTTAAGAAACAAAACTATGTCTAACATGAACAATATTACATTCTTAGATTTGCCACATACAAGCATTTCCTCGCCTTTTGGAAATTGGTGGAGCCTGCAGCCAACACCAAGATGGTGCGGATCACCAACGCCAAGGCATCCTCTGCCAGCAGCTCGGATTCCTCTCAACCATCAACAACGGTAAGCAGCATACAAGCATGGATGTATATTAATAATTATGCACGCTGCGCACAGCTATACCACCGTTTAACAAGTGCATCACATCACTCACAAAACCCACCCACACACACACACACACACACACACACACACACACACACACACACACACACACACACCACACACACACACACACACACACACACACACACACACACACACACAGAACAACAAACCCCAGGAAAATGTGTTACAACTGTACCCGGTCTCCCCTATAACAGTATCTACAGTATGCCTAACACTTATTTGTTTTCACAGAAACTTCCACCCATAGATGAGCTGCTGCTGTTCCTCATGCACCTGTCAGTGGCCTACATCTGAGGGATCTAGCAGAACGGTTTGGCATTCACCGCACCACAGTCAGCAGAATTATTTCACCTGGACACACTTCCTCTACCAACTGCTTGGAAGCAAACGTCTGTGGATCCCACGCGAAGTTGTCAAAGCTCCCCTTCCACCAGAGTTTTCAGCTTTCCCTGACACACAAGTGGTGCTTGACTGCACTGAAGTATTCTGCCAGACTCCATCATCTCTCCTGCTGCAGAGTGAGGTGTTTTCTACATACAAAGTGTCGCATGCTTACATTCAAGGCCATGATCGGCATGGCACCACATGTCCCATTACATTTGTGTCTGGCCTGTATGCAGGATCTATGAGTGACCGGGAGATCTTCAAGCTGTCTGGCATTCGTGAGCCTGCTCACACCAGACATGGCGATAATTGTTGACAAAGGTTCCTTGTGGGACAATCTGGTTGAGGTAAAGTGTACCGGCCTGCCTTTCTGCACAAAAAAACCCAAATGAGCAGGGAGGATGTCAGGCAGACTCAATCCATTGCACGTCTGAGGGTCCATGTGGAGAGGTGCATCAGAAGAGTCAAAGAGAACAACTATTTGACAAAGCCATACCACTGTCTGTGTGTGGAAGCATTGGAGGAGCTCTTCAATGTGGGCTTGCTCCTGGGTCAACTACCCAGAACGGACCGCTGGTAAAAGCATGGGCAACTGTGGCAAGCCTGGGCAGTAATTAGTGATGGAATGAATTATGGCTCTTTGAATGGAAAATAAGCGTAATAATCACCACGGATAATGGATTGACTGTATCTGCCTGACCTAATGTCCAATAATCTTCCTTGTAAACATGACACAAGGTGTGCGCACTATCCATGTCAGTGAATGTACTACTTGAATTTTGCGCTCCTTGTATGTTTAAGTAAAATAAAGCTGTCTGCTCATGTATGACCATGAAATTCACGTTACCTCCAAATTATATTACAGACTCACTGTGTTTTACCAAGTCGGCGAAGGAGATTATTTGTTGACCCTGCTTTTATAAGATATAGTTCTCGCTATTAACCAATGGTGCTCGCTCTTATCACTGCTGCCTGGTTTTCCGGGACACACCTTCGAAAGTGCATCACACCCATGCTGCTGCGTTTGGCTCATTTTCCATTTTCACTCTCAAAAATGAATCGGACTCATGCAACACTAACTTAAACCCTCAATACAATATATATTATATATAACTACATGAAATTATAACCTCAAACAAAAATGCACACAAAAATAACATAGGACAATACATATTATATAATAAATCCACAATATGAACACTAACATGACACTGAATGTAAGTGTGGAGCCTACACTAATGTTCTTCATTATTTGAAACGCTTTATATTCAGATTGGTCCCTTGAGACATCATAGTCCTTTTACAAGAGACTGGCAATTTAGTTCGCACATGGGAAAACATTAAAAACAACTATAAAGCCAGAACTTGTAGAGGATAACCTCGCCACACATACAAACACAAACAACCAATTAAAACAAAAAAACAATAGAGGGACCATCATCCTAAACAATATTACCTCTATCAACAAAATTACACAAACTCATCCCAATAGTTCCAGAAAGCTCTTCACAGAACAAGATGCTCCACCCACCCCAAAAAACCCAAAACCACACAACACCACTTCAAACAAACTTAAAACATTCAAAAACTAAAATTCACCCCAATTTCAAATTCTAGCTGCTAACTGTTCCCCAACAAATATAAGCATATCTATCCAATAACAAAAATATCGCTATACTTGTATGCTATGTATCTTGCAACTCTCTACATCTCTCTCCCTCTCACTCTCCTCATCATCCAACACCAATTCCATCTAACATCCTCAACATCTCATATCATCAAAACAAAATAATAACTATCTAATCTCTCTCACACTTCTCTTCATCTCTACCTCTCTCTACTCTCACATCAACTCACGTCTTTCTCTCTCTCCCCTTCTCTGCTCCCTCCCTCTCCCTCTCTCTCCCTCTCCCTCCTCCCCTCCTCTCTCTCTCTCTCTCTCTCTCTCTCTTCCTCTCTCTCTCTCTCTCTCTCTCTCTCTCTCTCTCCTCTCTCTCTCTCTCTCGTCTATCTATCGTATGGTATATCTGCTAACTCCCAAACAAATCCACACTGAAGACGCGAAGTACTCAGGCTCACACCAGGCCACCGGAGTTGATTAGACGCCATCTTGTGCAACTAGCCTATTCATGCGTTTTATTGTTTTATGTTGAAATGACAAGCTGCAACAGATGAGGATGAAGTTGTTGGCGGAATTGTTTTAGTGAGTACCCTTTTCAAGACGGACAATTCATGTGAAAGACGGACATTATAATGCTGCGGAAGGGAGAGGCGCCGGCAAACGCGCGGCGGCGGGGGGTGTGTGATAGATCTACAGGAAGTCCACCTCATGTGTCAGAACACGAGTTCAGGCACACTGAATACACTAGAAACTAGCAAAACAGAACCAATACTACCTTATCAGGTCAAAAGAGTCACAAGGTCTTGAACTAACTCACCAATTTAATCACCCTTGGACAACCTGCTCTCTGTCTACGATCGTCCAATAACCTTCAGTCTCTATATAAATAGTTATTGATGCCGACAAACCTGAACAACTAATAGAGCTATCCCTCGTGCATGTTTGTCACACAAGCACCACCATCAATACAGTACGTCCCTCCACCTCCAGACTGTACTAGAAACTGGAAGCTGTGCTCTCTGCAGATGCTGCCTCAGATTGGCTGACAAACCAGCTCCATCCTCTGAAAACCTCTCAAATGGGACGCATAACTATCGCTAAGATGAGTAATCACAATTAACTTAGTGTTCCACAACCTAACAATTATGCGACACACCATACCACTCCTGACTAGACAGGTTGGCAAAAAACTACCACGTATCTACAGCATAACCACACTCACCCTTCGCAAATGATGTTATCATACGCCAT